>NC_086126.1:7485234-7535234 GCF_963921235.1 Mobula hypostoma | reverse complement strand
AACTGACAAAAACCACATAATTATAACATATAGTTACAACAGTGCAAAGCAATACCGTAATTTGATGAAGAACAGACCATGGGCACGGTAAAAAAAAGTTTCAAAGTCTCTCGAAAGTCCCAACATCTCATGCAGATGGTAGAAGGAAGAAAACTCTTCCTGCCATGAGCTTCCAGCACCGCAAACTTGCTGATGCAGCACCCTGGAAGCACGCGACCACAGTCTGACTCTGAGTCCACCCGAAAACTTCGAGCCTCCGACCAGCTCTCCGACACCGAGCACCATCTCTGCCGAGCGCTTCGACCCCAGCCCCGGCAATAGGCAAAGCCGAGGATTTGGGGCCTTCCCCTCCGAGTGTTGAAAGTTACAGAGGAGGGGCAGTGCAGGCAGACTTATAGGGGCAAGGGCCACGGTGAGGTAGACCAGGAGATCGAATTCATTTTTTGTGGTACGTCTGATCAAGGATCTCACAACAGTGGGGGTGGAAGCTGTCTTCGAGCCTGTGGTGTCTTCAAGCTTCTGTATCTTCGGCCCGGTGGTGGGGGAGAAGAGAGAATGTCTGGGGTGGGAGGGATCCTTGAATTTTTTTTAAATTGCCTACTTTGCATAGACAGCACGAGGTGTAGACAGAGTCCATGGAGGGGAGGCTGGTTTCCGTGATGGGCTGAGCTGTCTCTACGACCCTCTTCCTGTCTCGGGCAGAGCAGTTGCCGTACAGAGCCACGTTGCATAAAATAATATCTATAGTGCACCAGTAAAAACAAAGATCACCAGCATCGTGCCAGATTTCCTTTGCCTTATGAGGAGGTAGCCGGTGTGCTTTCTTGGCCATGGGGTCTACCTGGCCGGGCCAGGGCAAGTTCAGATACAATTGTGCCAGTCTGCTCCATCATTCCATCATGGCTGATTTCACCTGCCTTCACCCCTGACCTTTGACACCCTTACTGATCAAGAAGCTATCCAACTCCACTTTAAATCTACCCGGTGGCTTGGTCCCCACAGACAGACCTGGGCCCCCTTGTCCTGGGCTCTCCCTCTATTGGAAACGTCCACTCCACGTCCATTCTATCTAGGCCTTTTAATATTCGATAGCTATCAGTGAGGTCACCCTTCGCTCTTCTGAAGCCCAGTGAGTACAGGCCCAGAGCTACCAAACGCTCCACCTGTGTTAACCCTTTCGTTCCCAGGATCATTCTCGTGAACCTCCTCTCCAACACTAGCACATCCTTTCTAAGATGAGGGGCCCAAAATCACTCTCAGTACTCCAAGCGCAGTGTGACCGATGCCTTTAAAAAGCCTCGCCCTCTGGCTAAAGAAATTCCTCCTCATCTCACCTCTGAAGGGACGTCCTTCTATTCCGAAGCTGTGCTCCCTAATCCTGGACTCCCACACTACAGGAACTATCCTCTCCGTGTCCAACCCCTCAAGGCCTTTCAATATTCAGCAGGTCTTAATAAGACTCCCCCCCCACCCCCCCACCATTCCTCTAAACTTCAGTGAATACAGCCTAGAGCCTCAAAATCTTGTCATCAAACCCTTTTTTTTAAGATTATGAGAACACTCAGTCCTCTTTTATTGTCATTTAGAAATGCATACATGCATTAAGAAATGATACAATGTTTCTCTGGAGTGATATCACAGAAAACAGGACAAACCAAAGACTAGCACTGACAGAAGCACATAATGATAACATATAGTTACAGCAGTGCAAAGCAATACCATAATTTGATGAAGAACAGACCATGGGCACGGTGAAAAAAAGTCTCAAAGTCCCCGAGTCGATCGACTCCCGAGTCCCCGATAGCAGGCGGCAAAAGGGAGAAACTCCCTGCCATAAACCTCCAGGCACCGTCAACTTGCCGATGCCTTGGAAGCAGCCGACAGCAGCCGACACTGAGTCCATCCGTCCGAAAACTTCGAGCCTCCGACCAGCCCCTCCAATACAGCTTCCCAAGCGCCATCCTCTGCTGAGTACCTTCGACCTCGCCCCGACCGCTGAAACACGCAAAGCCGAGGATTCGGGGCCCTGAGCTCCGGAGATTCCGGTTACCACACAGGAGCAGCGGCAGTGAAGCGGGCATTTCAGAAGTTTTCCAAATGTTCCTCCGTACTCTCACGTCCGTCTCCATCAAATCAGAATTGTGCACGGTCCCCTACTTGACAGATTACAGACATCACCACCGAAGTGGCCGCGCGCGCTGCCCTCGTGCCGCTGTCTTCTCCCCCCTCCCTTTCATGCGCGGGGTCATTCTCGCGAACTTCCTCTGGGTGCTCTCCGATCCCTTTTGTAGATATCGGGCCCAGGACTACTCACAATGCTCAAAGTATCGTTGCCAGTGGTATCCTAAAGGTGTTGGTGGGGGCAGGGGGGGAGAGTTGCTAAGTGGTGTCTCTGCTTCTCTGAATGAGGGGGGCTGTTCCTGTGCTCTCCAGTGCCAATCAGTCCTGAGGTGGTGTGAGAGTAGGAACCAGTGGAGGGGTGAGCGGGAGAGAATCCCACGACAGAGCTGGGAGCAGGTACCCTTCTCTCTACCGAGGTGACTGTCCCCCGGCCCAAAGTCAAAAGTAAATTTATTATCAAAGTACACGTATGTCACCACGTACAAACCTGAGATTCGTTTTCTTGTGGGTGCCTGCAGAGGGAGAAAAAATAAAGAAATATAATAGAATTTATAGAGAAATTTACATAAAGACAGACTAATTAGTACAAGAGAAATTCTGCTGGTGCTGGAAATCCAAGACACACACACACACTCACACTCACACTCACACTCACTCTCACTCTCACTCTAAATGCTGGAGGCACACACACACACACACTCACTCACTCTAAATGCTGGAGGCACACACACACACACACACACACTCACTCTAAATGCTGGAGGCACACACACACACACACACACACTCACTCTAAATGCTGGAGGCACACACACACACACACACACACACACACACACACACACACACTCTCTCTCTCTCTCACACTCACTCTAAATGCTGGAGGTACTCAGCAGGCCAGGCAGCATCCAGGGAAAGAGTACACAGTCGACGTTCCAGGCCAAACCCCTTCAGCAGGACTAAATTGGGGGATTCCAGAACAAGAGGGAACAACTTCAGGATTGAGGGACGTCCTTTTAGATTAGATTAGATTCAACTCTGTTGTCATTGTGCCGAGTACAGATACAAAACCAATGAAATGCATTTAGCATCTGACCAGAAATGCAAAGAATAGTGTTATTTACAAAATAACGGCGAATAAAAAGTGCTACAGCACACAAATATAAAAGTACTGAGACAGTACAATACGGGTGCAATACTGCTTAGCGCTGTGATGTGAGGTTCAGCAGGGTCACAGCCTCAGGGAAGGAGCTCTTCCTGTGCCTGCTGGTGCGGGAGCGGAGGCTCCTGTAGCGCCTACCGGATGGGAGGAGAGTGAAAAGCCCATGGTTAGGGTGAGATGCATCCCTGATAATGCTTTTCGCCCTGCCCAGGCAGCGGTTATGGTAGATGTTCTCAATGGCGGGCAATTGGGTGCCGATAATCCGCTGGGCAGTTTTCACCACACGCTGGAGTGCTTTGCGGTCCGATACGGGACAATTGCCATACCACACTGAGATGCAGTTGGCGACTATGCTCTCAATGGTACAGCGGTAAAAGCTCCACAGGAAATAAGAACTGAGATGTGGAGAAATTACTTCAGTCAGAGGGTGGTAAATCAGTGGAATTTGTTGCCACGAGCAGCTGTGGAGGCCAAGTCATTGGGTGCATTTAAGGCAGAGATAGATAGGTTCTTGATTAGCCAGGGCATCAAAGGGTACGGGGAGAAGGCAGGGGAGTGGGCATGACTGGAAGAATTGGATCAGCGTATGATTGAATGGCGGAGCAGACTCGATGGGCCGAATGGCCTACTCCTACTCCTGTACCTTATGGTCCAGATTAGAATCAGATGTAATATCGCTGGCATATGTTGTGAAATTTGTTGTCTTGCAGCAAAAGTATAATTCAGAATCATTATCAGGTTTAATATGGCGTATGTTGTGAAAGTTATTAGCTTTACGGCAGCAAAGCAATACATAATAATAAGAAAAAAACTAGTTACATTAAATACTTAGGCTAAAATATGTAGTGCAAAAAAAAAAGTAGAGAGGTAGTGTTCATGGGTTCAATGTCCATTCAGAAATCGGATGGCAGAGGGGAAGAAGCTGTTCCTGAATCGTTGAGTGTGTGTCTTCAGGCTCCTGTACCTCCTCCCTGATGGTGGCAATGAGAAGAGGGCATGTCCTGGGTGGTGAGGGTCCTTAACGATGGACGCTGCCTTTCTGAGGCATCGCTCCTTGAAGATGTCCTGGATACGTAACCCGAAATGTCTGGGGCTGGAATTGTTTCAGACTTTGGAATATTTGCATCTATGTCACGAGGTGCCTTGGGGATGGGTCCCAAGTCTAAATGTGAAATCCATTTATATTACATTTACGGTTTACGTACGGCTGAAGTGATGGAGCTGGGTCAGACTTGAATGTCCGGCCCCGATCGCGTCGATGACCGGCTTCCAGTGCCGCGATTGGCTTCATGTCCGCCATCGAGTTCAAACAGCCGCCCATCCCACAGCAACTGTGACAGGAGCGGGTAGTTTAGCTCATGTTTTTAATAGTCTTGTGCATGAAACAATCACCTTCAATCCTCAGTTCGCCGTGATAGATCTTTGCTTGTTTCGTGATCGGCAAACGGATAAGCGGCGTGATGTTCACTCCGACGCTGACAGATCCACTCTTTCAATATGCAGTCGAGATCTTCACTTCTGGCTTTGCGCAGTGTTACTTCCGCTTTCCGGCAACTTCTCTTCGTCCCGTGGATGTCAGGTCACTTCTCAGACTGTCTGCCGTCTGGGAACCTTCTCACACATTGCGGAGTCAGCGCTCAAATAAAAATTTCTGATTTCGGAGGTTTTTTTGGATTTTGGAATTTCGGATACAGAGGGATGGTAGTGAGGAGAGCACAACCTGTGTGTGTACATATATATAAAATTAATTAAGTAATGCAAAAAGAGAGTAAAATAGTGTAGTGGTGTTCATGGGTTCGTTGTCCATTCAGAAATCCGATGGTGGAGGGGAAGAAGCTGTTCCTGAATCTTTTAGCATGTGTCTTCTGGCTTCTGTGGAACCAATGTGCAAAAGGAGACAAACTGTGGGGGAAAAAAAAATACTGGGAATTTGAGTTGTAAAGAGTCTTGAAAGTGTGTCTGTAGGTTGTGGAATCAGTTCAGAGTTGAGGTGAGTGAAGTTACCCACGCCGGTTCAGGAGCCTGATGGTTGAGGCCATTTCCTGAAGCTGGTGGTGTGGGACCTGAGGCCTCCTGTACCTCCCGCCCGTTGGTAGCGGTCTCGCCTGGATAGTGAGAGTCTTTGATGGTGGACACTTTTTTTTCTCTGTGACGACGCTCCTTGTAGCTGTGTTCGATGGTGGGGAGGGTTTTTGTGCCATGGACCCCCAGAGGGGTCTGAGGGGCCCATGGACTCCAGGTTGGGAATCCCTGCTGTGCCAGGCCACGATGGAGCCAGCTAGGATGCTCTGATCTGTGTCTCTGGGTGTCGAGTGTTCATTTTACTGTTGGGTGGTCCGTGGGGTTGTGTGGGCCTCACTCACTCATCTCCCCCTCCCTGTTTCCCTCAGATATCAAGAAGAACTGGTCCGACCATGCGCTGTGGTGGGAACAGAAGAACAGCTGGCTTCTCAAGACCAACTGGACCCTGGACAAGTGTGGCATCCAGGCCGACGCCAAGCTGTTCTTCACCCCCCAGTCCAAATCGATCCGGCTGCAGCTCCCCAACACGAAGACGGTCAGGCTCAAGGCCAGTTTCTCCAGCCCCCTCTTCCGGGCTGTGATCGGCATCTGCGAAATACTCGGTGAGTTTCCTCCACTCTGTCCCAACTCCCCTACCTGCCTTCCCCTCCCCTCCCCTTTGTCCCAACCCCCCTCTCTCCCCTCCCCCTCCCGCCCCTCCCCCTCTCTCCCCTCTCCCCTCTCTCCCCTCTCCCCTCTCTCCCCTCTCTCCCCTCCCTCCCCTCCCCCCTCCCCCTCCCTCCCCTCTCCCCTCTCCCCTCCCTCCCCTCCTCTCTCTCTCCCCTCCTCCCTCTCTCCCCTCCCTCCCCTCTCCCCTCTCCCCTCTCCCCTCCCTCCCCTCTCTCCCCTCCCTCCCCTCCCTCCCCTCCCTCCCCTCTCTCCCCTCCCCTCTCCCCTCCCCTCTCTCCCCTCCCCTCTCTCCCTCTCCCCTCTCTCCCCTCCCCTCTCTCCCCTCCCCTCCCCTCCCCTCCCCTCCTCCCTCTCTCCCTCCCCCTCTCTCCCCTCCCCCTCTCTCCCCTCCCCCTCTCTCCCCTCCCCCTCTCTCCCCTCCCCCTCTCTCCCCTCCCCCTCTCTCCCCTCCCCCTCTCTCCCCTCCCCCTCTCTCCCCTCCCCTCCCTCCCCTTTGTCCCAACCCCCCTCCCTCCCCTCCACCCTCTCTCCCCTCTGAACATAAGAAATAGGAGCAGGAGTCGGCCATCCGGCCCATCGAGCCTGCCCCGCCATTCAATAAGATCATGGCTGATCTGTCTGTAAACTCAGCTCCATCCACCTGCCTTTTCCCCATAACTCTTAATTCCCCTACTATGTAAAAATCTATCTAACTGTATCTTAAATATATTTAGTGAAGAAGCCTCAACTGCTTCCCTGGGCAGAGAATTCCACAGATTCACCACTCCCTTGGAAAAACAGTTTCTCCTCATCTCCGTGCTAAATCTTTTCCCCTGAATCTTGAGGCAATGTCCCCTAGTTCTAGTCTCACCTACCAATGGAAACAACTTTCCTACTTCTATCTTATCTATCCCTTTCAAAGTTTTGTATGTTTCTATAAGATCCCTTCTCATTCTTCCGAACTTCAGAGAGTACAGTCCCAGGCAACTCAATCTCTCCTCATAGTTTAACCTCTTCATCCCTGGAATCAACCTGGTGAACCTCCTCTGCACTACCTCCAAAGCCAGTATATTCTTCCTCAAGTATGGAGACCAGAACTGCACACAGTACTCCAGGTGCGGCCTCACCAGTAGATTATGAAGACATGCAGTCCTTTTTATTGTCATTTAGTAATGCATGCATTAAGAAATGATACAATATTTCCTCCGGTGTGATATCACAGAAACACAGGACAGACTAAGACTGAAAAAACTAACAAAACCACATAATTATAACATATAGTTACAACAGTGTAACAATACCATAACTTGATGAAGAAGTCCATGAGCACAGTAAAAGTTCAAAGTCTCTCAAATGTCCCACATCTCACGCAGACGGGAGAAGGAAGAAAAACTCTCCCTGCCATGCTCGACCACAATCCGACTCTGAGTCACCGAAAACTTCGAGCTCTGATCAGCTCTCCGACACCGAGTACTGAGCGCCGTCTCTGTCCGAACGATTCGACCTCGTTCTGGGTCGCCAAAAGCAGGCAAGGCCGGGGATTTTGAGGCCTACCCTCCGAATGATTCCCGACCGCGTAGTAACGACAGCAGCGAACTGCCGTTTCAGAAATTTCTCCAGATGTTCCTCTGTGCTTTCACGTCCATTCTCCATCAAATCAGAATTGTCCACGGCCCCTATTTAATGGATACGATATCATTTTTCACCGGCGGGCTGCGCTGCTCTCTCTCCTCCCGCCGTATTTGCCCTGTACAGTTAGGCTTTGGTGGAACATTCTTCTCCAGAGACGCTGCCTGACCTGTTGAGTTCCTCCAGCATTCTCTATCCTGCTCCGGTTGAAGCCCAAGTAGTGAGCCTCAGCTTTGACACTGCCTTACACGGGAGCTCCCTGTGCAATCAGGCGCTCGGTTGTTTGGGCCGGATTCTATGCCGGAGGCACTCACCCACCCCCCATCCTCGGAGCTCCCTTGGCCCCCACTCAGCTATGACTGGGGACCGCGAGCGATGAGTGAACTTGTGCTTGCGTGGGGGATTTCACTATGCAGAAAGAAAGGTGGATATGGCCCAGACCATCACAGGTAAAGCCCTCCCCACCGTGGGAAAAATCAGGTTGGTGCTGGATTCCAAAAGAAGGAATTTGTCGAATGCCTGTGAGAAGGCTTTTAAGAGCGGCTTGTGGTTGGGACCACCAGGGGAAAGACAAATCTGGATTGGGTGTTGTGTAATAAACTAGATTTGATTAGTGAGCTGAAGGTAAAGGAACCCTCAAGAGCCAGTGATCATAATATGATAGAATGCCTGAGAGGGAGAAGCTGAAATCAGATGTATATGTATTACAGAGGAGTAAAGGGGATTACAGAGTCATGAGAGAGGAGTTGGCCAAAGTTGATTGGAAGGGAACACTAGCAGGGATGACAGCAGAACAGCAATGACTGGAATTTCTGGGAGCAATTCCGAAGGCGCCGGATGGATTCATCCCACAGAAGGAGGATACACTACTGTGGCTGACAAGGGAAGTTAAAGAGAGCTTAAAGCAAAAGAGAGAGATCTCTGCCCTCCGGCTCCTGTCTGTAACTGGTTCGACTTGTTTGCCGGGCCGAGGCAGCAAGATAAAACAATCCCCAGTGACTGCTAGCACAGGCCAGACCCTGCCCAGGCAGAGACACGCGCCTGTTTTATAGCAAGTGTGCTAAATGTATTCTCTTGATTTCCAGCTTAGGAGGGAATCACTGGGGATTGTTCCACTTTGCAGTCAAAGGAGACTTGCAAGGATGTTGCCTGGATTGGGGAGCGTGCCTTATGAGAACAGGTTGAGTGAACTCGGCCTTTTCTCCTTGGAGCGACGGAGGATGAGAGGTGACCTGATAGAGGTGTATAAGATGATGAGAGGCATTGGTTGTGTGGATAGTCAGAGGCTTTTTCCCAGGGCTGAGATAGCTAACAAGAGGAGGCACAGTTTTAAGGTGCTTGGAAGTAGGTATAGAAAGGATGTCAGGGTTAAGTCTTTCACACAGAGAGTGGTGGGTGCGTGGAATGCACTGCCAGTGAAGGTGGTAGAGGTAGATACAATAGGGGCTTTTAAGAGACTCTTAGATAGGTACATGGAGCTTAGAAAAATAGAGGGCTATGCGGTGGGGAAATTCTAGGCAGTTTCTAGAGTAGGTTACATGGTCGGCACAGCATTGTGGGCCGAAGGGCCTGTAATGTGCTGTAGATTTCTATGTTCTAAACAGAAGGACTACTAGGAAGTACGTTGTTTTTAACCCAGCCATTCAGGCAACTAAAGTCTTGCTACTGCGGTACACAGTCCAGTGTGACCGTACCATCAGACTGAGAGAGAAAATGGATCGGCCATGATGAAATGGCAGAGCAGACTCGATGGGCCAAATGGCCTAATTCTTCTTGGGTCATCGCCTTTTGAAGGTTTCCTCGACGCCACCCTGGGATACGTTTTCTCGCTGGCATTCACGGTAGAGCAGGAAATACAATAGAATCACTAAGAAAAAAACTAACAAGCAACCAGTGTTCTAAACGCGGTCTTGCCTCAAAACTTGAGGAGAAGGTGTCGTGTGCCGAGGGCAGGTTGGTAAGAGGGCGCCAGCGAGTAGCGACATGTTTCAACAGCTCACAAAACTCCGGGATATTCTGCTTCTTCTAGATACACTTCTGAACTGTGATCATCTGCAGCCTGTAATTTCCCTCCTGAGGACGCATTTTTAAGCCGACTAACCGATTTGGCGCTTTTTGCGACCTCCTGGGGGATCCGGCGTGGGCGAGAGCAGAGATCATCGCTGTGGGGTGGCGGTGTCGATTCCCGATGGCGGAACACGAACCCGTGGTCGGCGCCGCTGCTCCGCACTGGTTAAAGCACCGAGCGAGGTTAAAATCGTGGAGGACGAGAGCGGAAAACGATGGCACCTCACCGGTCTCCCTCTCTTCTCGCTGCTGCCATTAGGCGGGAGGTGCAGGAGCCTTGGGCCTTAAGCTGCTGGGTGGGGACGGCTTGTTCCCCGGCAGCCATCAGGCCCTGGACCGGTTTCACTCCCCTCTGCACTGAAATGTCTCCGTGCCTATGGCCTGTATCAGGCCCTGGACCGGTTTCACTCCCCTCAGCACTGAAATGTCTCCGTGCCTATGGCCTGTATCAGGCCCTGGACCGGTTTCACTCCCCTCAGCACTGAAATGTCTCCGTGCCTATGGCCAGTATCAGGCCCTGGACCGGTTTCACTCCCCTCAGCACTGAAATGTCTCCGTGCCTATGGCCTGTATCAGGCCCTGGACCGGTTTCACTCCCCTCAGCACTGAAATGTCTCCGTGCCTATGGCCTGTATCAGGCCCTGGACCGGTTTCACTCCCCTCAGCACTGAAATGTCTCCGTGCCTATGGCCTGTATCAGGCCCTGGACCGGTTTCACTCCCCTCAGCACTGAAATGTCTCCGTGCCTATGGCCTGTATCAGGCCCTGGACCGGTTTCAGTCCCCTCAGCACTGAACTGACTCTGTGACTGTGGCCTGTATCAGGCCCTGGACCGGTTTCACTCCCCTCAGCACTGAAATGTCTCCGTGCCTATGGCCAGTATCAGGCCCTGGACCGGTTTCACTCCCCTCAGCACTGAACTGACTCTGTGACTGTGGCCTACAGCCTTCGGGCCCTGGACAGGCTTCACTCCCCTCAGCACTGAACTGTCTCCGTGCCTGTGGCCTACAGCAATCGGGCCCTGGACCGGCTTCACTCGCGTCAGCAGTCCATGACTGTGGACTCAGTTTTGCTGTCTCTGCAGTTCAAGTTCTGTGTGTTATTTGCTTACTTTTCGTTGTTTGCCCGAGTTGTTCTTTGCGATCCAAACGCATAAAGGCCGTAGCTTACAGCCCTTTTATTAAGGGTCACAAGAACTAAGACGATGAGGGGGAGGCTCGGTAGCGTGGCGGTCAGCACAACGCTGTACGGCGCCAGCGGCCCGGGTTCGGTTTCCCGCCACTGCCTGTGAGGTGTTTGTATGCTCCCTCCCCATGACCGTGTGGGTTTCGTCCCACAGTCCGGTCGGTAGGCTAATTGGCCGTCGTAAATTGGTCCCGCGATTAGGCCAGGAGGTTGCTAGGCGATGCGTCTCGAAGGACTGGGAGTGGGGGGCCTATTCCGCGCAGTATCTGACTAAATAAGTAAATAGACAGATCGATCGATAGATAAATAAACAAGCAAGCATGAGGAGAGAGATTTTTTTTAAAAAAGAGACCAGGGAAACAGAGAGAACAAAGATGGTCTGGTCTTCTTCTTATCAGACCACTGATAACAGTAAATTCCATTGACATTACAACAGATAACAGTAATTGAGGAGAAGGCCCTTCTGGTCCTTTGAACTAGGCCGCCCCAGCAACCCCCAACAAACCCGCTGAACCCCTCACCCAAGCACGGGAATGGCCAATTAACCTATCCCAGTGCGTCGTTGGACTGTGGGAGGAAACCGGAGCACCCAGGGGAAACCCACGGGGGGGCGGGGCGTGGAAACATACAGAGACTCCCAACGCAACGGCGCCAGAATTGAACTCTGAACTCTGAACTCTGGGGCACCCCGAGCCCAAACAGCGTCACGCCAGCCACCCAGCTGCCATTAAATGGCCAGACTCAAGTAACGCCCGCCACTAAAGCCAAGAGATTTCCAGAAAAATTCAGAGGCGACTGTGACCACTGAGAAACACACTGAACACTCGCCTGCATGGTGCAGAGGTGATAATTTCGGTGATTCTAGGTGACTTTGGTTATCCATATGTGATTCATATGTAGATTTTATCCTTACTTTTATAAGTTATTGTGTGTTATACATGTATTACGTTAGCTAGAATGCCTTACACCCTGGTCTGGAGAAAACATCCCAATTGATGGTATACAGAGGTCAAAGGTTCATTTTATTGTGAACGTACGATACAACTCTGGTATCTGTCTTCTCCAAATAGCCATGAAATGCAGAAAATCTATGAGGGTTGTTGAAAGAAAAGACATCAACTTCCCCACCCAGCATGAAAAAGAGTAAGAAACAAAATTTGCAAACAACCCCCCCCCCGCACAAAATACTAACAGGTTGCCAACGTGGAAAATGGCAGCCCGACATCAAAAATCCCAAACACCCCCTCCCTCACAAAATACAGCAGTGACAATAACATCAATTCCCCAACCCCCTCCCTCACAAAATAAAGCAGTGACAATAACATCAATTCCCCAACCCCCTCCCTCACAAAATAAAACAGTGACCTCAAATCTCCAACCCCCTCCCTCGCAAAAAATACAGCGACGTGTATATAGTTAAATGACAATAAACTTGATTTGATTATATGAACCACCAACAATCATAACAAAGTTAAACTAAAAGAGGTTTGCTCTGTGTAGCCCCTCGTTCACTACCTGCCCTTGTGTTTCCTGTCAGACATCCGGCACCCCGAGGAGCTGTCCCTCCTCAGACCAGTGGATGACCCCAGTCAGAAGAAGAAGAAGAAAGACCAGGAGAACGAGCAGGAGGAGGTGGTGGACCTGGAGAAATTTGCGTTGCCTCAGGGCTCAAAGAGTAAGAACAGCAGGGTTTGGTCTCTTCAAGACTGACTGAAAGTGAGCGGGCACACAAGCATGCACGCACGCACTCTCACTCACTCACTCACACACACTGTGTCACACTCTCTCACAGTCACACACATCCACTCACAGACACTCACAGTCACTCACACTCATTCACACACTCACACACAAACACACACACACATGCACACGCACACACACACACACTCACACTCATACTCTCACACACACTCACACACTCACTCTCACACACACACACACTGTCACACTCTCTCACAGTCACTCACACATTCACTCACAAACACTCACAGTCACTCACACTCACATTCACACACAAACACAAACACACACACACACACACACACACACACAAGCCAGTCAGAATCTGATCAAAACCTCCCCCCATGAATCCCACCACCAGCACCACATACACTTCACTGAGCATCACCTAGTGAACGAGCACTCTGCCTCTGTATATAAATTGTGTTTTAAAGGGTTGCTTTTCTGTTTTACTATGGGTGGTAAGGTCGTGTAGTGGTTAGGGTTATGCTGGCAGTGACTCCCTGCCACTGTCTGTAAGAAGATTGTATCTTCTCCCTCCGTGACCACATTCTTTCCTCCCCCGTTCCAAAGACGTATGGATTGCTGGGTTAACTGGTCACGTGCAAGCTCGTTGTGCTGGAAGGACCAGTTACCATGCTGTTTCTCTCTACATGAAAAAGATATTCATTATGTTTATTTAATTATTTATTGAGCGACAACGCGGAACAGCCCCTCTCAGCCCTTCAAGGCGCGCCGCCAAATCACGGGACAATTTACAATGACCAACTGACCTACCGACCGGTGGAGACTGCCCTCCTTCCCCGCAGTAACCTTTATGTGACTCCAGACGCAATGTCATGAGTTACCTTTAACAGTTCAGGGACAGTTTTCCAGAAGAGGGTTTCACTTTTGACTGGAGAGCGCGGTCCTGACAAAGGGACTCAGTCCGAAACTCTTGACTGTTTATTCTCCTCCACGGACGCTGCCCGACCTGCTGAGTTGCTCCAGCGTCACGTGTCACTTCGGGCTGGTGCCCAGCAGGTGGCGGTACCGAGCTGACGGACTCAGCGTTGCCACCTGCAGGCGGCAGCAGGAATTGTGGCCGCGGCGAGAGACCCTCCGACAACGTCCCCGACTCTTTTAAAAAGCTTTGCGATTCTCCTCTCGCTCCCCCCTATCCGTGTCAAATTTCACCAGAGGATTTGTGAGTGTGCAGGTCTATTTTAATTGTGGAGGGTAACGCAGCGAGGGAGCGGGTGGGCGTGGCCAGACCTGAACATGAGTGAAAAGTGGGGGGTGGCAGAGTCGTCCCTCGCTCCATTCCTAATTCCCCCCTCTGCCCTGCCCACCCACTTCTCAACCCCTCCCACTCCCCTACGCGTCCCTCCCTCTCCTTTTCAGGCAAACTCCCCTTCACCTCTCATTTTCCCTCCCCTTCCTTGTCGCGCTCTCAACCCTTCCCCATGAGCTCCCTTCCCCACGCATACACTCCCCACCACCCTTCTCCCTCCTCTCCCCTTTCCCTCTCCTCTCTCTCCCCTCCTCTTTCCTCCCTCCACTTCCCCTCTCTTGCCCCCTCTCTCTCCCCCCACCCCCTCTCACCCCTCCTCTCCTCCCTCTCCTCTTTCCCCCTCCACCCTCACCCTTTCCTCTCTATCCCCTACTCTACCTCCCCACTCTACCCCCCTTTTCTGCCCTCTGCCCTCTCACCCCTCCCCTCTGCTCTCCCCCTTCCGCCGTTACTCTCCTGCCCTCACACTTCCCCCGCTCCGCCCCTGCCCTCCCCCCTCCCCACCCACACTGCCCAGTTGCCGGGTGCGCGGTGGGGAGTCTCTCCGCCATGTCTGACCCATGTCCTCCGCACAGACCAGCGATACCACCACCCGAACGGAGTGCACTACCTGCGCGAGACGGAGGAGGGGGAGGCTGGCTACCGGATCCTGGCCGTCAGCCAGCCCAACGTGGCGCCCGAGGTGCTGGCGAAGATGAGCCGGCCCAGCTCCGTGGTCGACAAGGCCCAGATCCACAGCAGGTGAGGTGTCCTCCCCGGGGAGGGGGCTTCCAAACGCTGACGTGCGGGCGGACGGGAGCCCGGGGAGGGCAGGGGGAGGTGAAGTGAGGAGGGAAGGGAAGGAGTTGGGGGCGGGGAAACACTGAACCCTCTTGGCACAGAAGGTCAGATCCTTTTGTGGTTGGAGTCCCATTTACAGCGACTGCCTGTCCCCTCAAAATGCCCTCCTTTCCTCCCTCCGTCCGTCCCCTCACCCCGGGAACAAAAGGGCGAACGTATGAGCAGCATTTTGTGGCTCGGGGCCTGAACTCGCTGGAGCTTAGAGGAAAGATGGGGCGAAACCCATTGAAAGAGCAGATGTGGGGAAGAGTCTAGGGCCAAAGGAATAGAGGGACGCCAATTTAGACCGGAGGTGAGGAGGAATTTCTTTAGCCAGAGGTGGTGAATCTGTGGAATTCGTTGCCACAGGCAGCTGAGGAGGCCAGGTCATTGGGTATATTTAAAACTGAGGTTGATAGGTTCTTCATTAGTCAGGGCGTCAAAGGTTACGGGGAGAAGGCAGGAGAATGGGGTCGAGAGGGATAATAAATCTGCCCTGATGGAATGGAGGAGCAGACTCGATGAGCCCAGAGGCTTGATTCTGCTCCTGTGTCTTATGGTGTTATGATGTGGCCTCCTCACCCTGTGTCTCCCACCCCGCCCCCCCCCCACCCTGTTCATTCCTCAGGTGGCTGGACTCCTCCCGTTCGCTCATGTCTCAGGGTATCAAGGAGAACGACCGGCTTCTGCTGCGCTTCAAGTATTTCAGCTTCTACGACCTGGACACCAAGGTAAAAGGCCTCAAGAGGGTGAGGTGGGAGAGGGGCTCGCCTCACAGACTGTGGTAAGCTTCCACTGATTTGGCGAGTCCCTAAAATATGTCCTTTCCAGAGGACACATCTCCAAATTCCGGCAATCTCTCCCCCTTCCCTCCTCCTCTCTTTTTCCATCCCCCTCCCCCAACCCTTGCTCACCTCTCACACCTTCTCTCACGATCCCCTCCGCCAAGTTCCCCTCCTCCTTCCCACAGGAACATAGAAAATAGGTGCAGGAGTAGGCCATTCGGCCCTTCGAGCCTGCACCGCCATTCAGTATGATCATGGCTGATCATCCAACTCAGAACCCTCTACCTGCCTTCTCTCCATACCCCCTGATCCCTTTAGCCACAAGGGCCATATCTAACTCCCTCTTAAATATAGCTAACGAACTGGCCTCAACTGTTTCCTGTGGCAGAGAATTCCACAGATTCACCACTCGCTGTGTGAAGAAGTTTTTCCTCATCTTGGTCCTAAAAGGTTTCCCCTTTATCCTCAAACTGTGACCCCTCGTTCTGGACTTCCCCAACATCGGGAACAATCTTCCTGCATCTAGCCTGTCCAATCCCTTTAGGATTTTATATGTTTCAATCAGATCCCCCCTCAATCTTCTAAATTCCAACGAGTATAAGCCTAGTCAATCCAGTCTTTCATCATATGAAAGTCTTGCCATCCCAGGAATCAATCTGGTGAACCTTCTTTGTACTCCCTCTATGGCAAGGATGTCTTTCCTCAGATGAGGGGACCAAAACTACACACAGTACTCCAGGTGTGGTCTCACCAAGGCCTTGTACAACTGCAGTAGTACATCCCTGCTCCTGTACTCGAATCCTCTTGCTATAAATGCCAGCATACCATTCGCCTTTTTCACTGCCTGCTGTACCTGCATGCCCACTTTCAATGACTGGTGTATAATGACACCCAGGTCTCGTTGCACCTCCCCTTTTCCTAATCGGCCACCATTCAGATAATAATCTGTTTTCCTATTTTTGCCACCAAAGTGGATAACTTCACATTTATCCACATTAAATTGCATCTGCCATGAATTTGCCCACTCACCCAACCTATCCAAGTCACCCTGCATCCTCTTAGCATCCTCCTCACAGCTAACACTCTCCTCTCCCATCGGATTCCTCCTTCTTCAGCCTTTTACCTTTTCCACCAGTCGCCCCCTGCTCCCAGCTTCTCATTTCGTCCCACCTTCGCTCTCACCTGGTCTCACCTATCACCTGTCAGCTCGCGCCCTTTCCCCACCTCCCCACCCTCTCATTCTGGCTTCTGCCCCCTTCCTGTCCAGTCCCGATGAAGGGACTCGACCAAAAACAGTCAACTCTGGAGACAGCTTATCTACAGATGTCTACTATAAGTCTACGGACTCTCACAGCTACCTGGACTATTCCCCTTCCCACCCTGTCTCTTGCAAAAATGCCATCCCTTTCTCGCAATTCCTCCGTCTCCGACGCATCTGCTCTCAGGATGAGGCTTTTCATTCCAGGATGAAGGAGATGTCTTCCTTTTTTAAAGAAAGGGACTTCCCTTCCTCCACCATCAACTTTGCTCTCAAACACATCTCTCCCATTTCACGTACATCTGCTCTCACTCCATCCTCCCGCCACCCCACCAGGAATAGGGTTCCCCTGGTCCTCACCTACCACCCCACCAGCCTCCGGATCCAACAGAATTGTATGTAACTTCCGCCACCTCCAGCAGGATCCCACCACTAAACACATCTTTCCCTCCTCCCCCCTTCTCTGCTTTCCGCAGGGATCGCTCCCTACGCAACTCATTTGTCCATTTGTCCCCCTCCATCCCTTCCCACCCATCTCCATCCTGGCACTTATCCTTGTAAGCGGAACAAGTGCTACACATGCCCTTACACTTCCTCCCTCACTATCATTCAGGGCCCAAGACAGTCCTTCCAGGTGAGGCGACACTTCACCTGTGAGTCGGCTGGGGTGATATACTGCGTCCGGTGCTCCTGATGTGGCCTTCTATACATTGGCGAGACCCGACGCAGACTGGGAGATCATTTCGCAGAACACCTACGCTCTGTCCGCCAGAGAAAGCAGGATCTCCCAGTGGCCACACATTTTAATTCCACATCCCATTCCCATTCTGATATGTCTATCCACGGCCTCCTCTACTGTAAAGATGAAGCCACACTCAGGTTGGAGGAACAACACCTTATATTCTATCTGGGTAGCCTCCAACCTGATGGCATGAACATTGACTTCTCTAACTTCTGCTAATACCCCACCTCCCTCTTGTACCCCATCCATTATTTATTTATATACACACTTTCCTTTTCTCTCTGTCCTCTCTCTCCTTTTTCTCCCTCTGTCCCTCTGAATATACCCCTTGCCCATCCTCTGGTTCCCCCCCCCCCCTTTTCCTTCTCCCTGGACCTCCTGTCCCATGATCCTGTCATATCCCCTTTGCCAATCACCTGTCCAGCTCTTGGCTCCATCCCTCCCCCTCCTGTCTTCTCCTATCATTTCGGATCTCCCCCTCAAATCTCTTACTAGCTCTTCCTTCAAATAGTCCTGACGAAGGGTCCCGGCCCGAAACGTCAACTGTACCTCTTCCTAGAGATGCTGCCTGGCCTGCTGCGTTCACCAGCAACTTTGATGTGTGTTACTTGAATTTCCAGCATCTGCAGATTTCCTCGTGTCTGTGTTTCTTCCCCCTCTGTAGACACTGCCTGACCTGCTGAGTTTCTCCAGCACTTTGTGAATGTGTGTAGCCCTTTGCAAATCCCCGCTGTTATCCCTTTGGTCTGTCAATGCCCCTCGCCCACGAGTTTCCCCGTCCCTTCACTGTCTGCTTCCCGCTGGTGGTCTCCAGGCTGCCCTGGAGAGGGCGCCATTTTGACAGCGCGTGGTAATACGGATCTTTGCCACTGGGGGGCAGTCACTCACCAGCTCACACGTGCCCCTCTGGTTCAGTCGGAGAAGTGTTTCCTTCCCCCCTCACCAGCTTCTGTCCCTCGCCCTGCAGTACGACGTGGTGAGGATTAACCAGCTGTACGAGCAGGCCAGGTGGGCGGTCCTTCTGGAGGAGATCGAGTGCACAGAGGAGGAAATGATGATGTTCGGAGCTCTGCAGGTACGAATTAAAATAGAGAGTAGCTCCCTCCACACCGTCCCATCACACACTCCCGGGGTCAGACACAGAGTGAAGCTCCCTCTACATTGTCCCATCACACACTCCCGGGGTCAGACACAGAGTGAAGCTCCCTCCACACCGTCCCATCACACACTCCCGGGGTCAGACACAGAGTGAAGCTCCCTCTACATTGTCCCATCACACACTCCCGGGGTCAGACACAGAGTGAAGCTCCCTCCACACCGTCCCATCACACACTCCCGGGGTCAGACACAGAGTGAAGCTCCCTCTACATTGTCCCATCACACACTCCCGGGGTCAGACACAGAGTGAAGCTCCCTCTACATTGTCCCATCACACACTCCCGGGGTCAGACACAGAGTGAAGCTCCCTCCACACTGTCCCATCACACACTCCCGGGGTCAGACACAAAGTGAAGCTCCCTCCACACCGTCCCATCACACACTCCCGGGGTCAGACACAGAGTGAAGCTCCCTCTACATTGTCCCATCACACACTCCCGGGGTCAGACACAGAGTGAAGCTCCCTCCACACCGTCCCATCACACACTCCCGGGGTCAGACACAGAGTGAACTTCCCTCCGCACCGTCTCATCACACACTCCCGGGGTCAGACACTGAGTGAAGCTCCCTCCGCACCGTCCCATCACACACTCCCGGGATCAGACACAGAGTGAAGCTCTTTCCGCACCGCCCCATCACACACTCCCGGGATCAGACACAGAGTGAAGCTCCCTCCGCACCGTCCCATCACACACTCCCGGGGTCAGACACAGAGTGAAGCTCCCTCCACACCGTCCCATCACACACCCCCGGGGTCAGACACAGAGTGAAGCTCCCTCCGCACCTCCCATCACACTCTCCCGGGGTCAGACACAGAGTGAAGCTCCCTCCACACCGTCCCATCACACACTCCCTGGGGTCAGACACAGAGTGAAGCTCCCTCTACATTGTCCCATCACACACTCCCGGGGTCAGACACAGAGTGAAGCTCCCTCTACATTGTCCCATCACACACTCCCGGGGTCAGACACAAAGTGAAGCTCCCTCCACACTGTCCCATCACACACTCCCGGGGTCAGACAGAAAGTGAAGCTCCCTCCACACCGTCCCATCACACACCCCCGGGGTCAGACACAGAGTGAAGCTCCCTCTACATTGTCCCATCACACACTCCCGGGGTCAGACACAGAGTGAAGCTCCCTCTACATTGTCCCATCACACACTCCCGGGGTCAGACACAAAGTGAAGCTCCCTCCACACTGTCCCATCACACACTCCCGGGGTCAGACACAAAGTGAAGCTCCCTCCACACCGTCCCATCACACACCCCTGGGGTCAGACACAGAGTGAAGCTCCCTCCGCACCTCCCATCACACTCTCCCGGGGTCAGACACAGAGTGAAGCTCCCTCCACACCGTCCCATCACACACTCCCGGGGTGAGACACAGAGTGAAGCTCCCTCCACACCGTCCCATCACACACTCCCTGGGGTCAGACACAGAGTGAAGCTCCCTCTACATTGTCCCATCACACACTCCCGGGGTCAGACACAGAGTGAAGCTCCCTGTACCCAGTCTGGTCAGATCTCCCTGGATGAGGTCAATCTGGATCGGACACCCTCCAGCTGTGCCCTGTCACCAGGCAGCAGACTGGATAAGATCAGGGTCTGTTCTCACTGCTGATCCTGACGTCAGGCATCGACCGGGTGATCCGGACGAGTCTGTAACGTGGGGTGGGGGGCTCGGGCTGCCAGTCCTGATGGTGTTTCATCTTGTCCGTAACCAGTACCACATAAACAAGTGCTCGCAGTCGGGGGATATCGAGGAAACCCAGAAGGACTCAGACCTGGATGAGGTGGAGGCCGCACTTTCCACTCTGGAGGTGAAGCTGGAGGGATCGAACCCAAAGGATGTCCTGGTAAAGGGGATTTTGCTGCTCCTGCCCCTCTGTAATCATGTGTCTCTGTTACTTTCGTGTTACTGTGTGCACACGTGCGTCTGTTTGTGTGTGAGACCCTGTGAGAGTCAGTGTGAGTGTGTGTGTGGGACCGTCCCCCAGTGAGGGTCAGTGTGTGTGTGGAACCGTCCCCCAGTGAGGGTCAGTGTGTGTGTGGAACCGTCCCCCAGTGAGGGTCATTGTGTGTGTGGGACCATCCCCCAGTGAGGGTCATTGTGTGTGTGGGACCATCCCCCAGTGAGGGTCAGTGTGTGGGTGGGACCGTCCCCCAGTGAGGGTCAGCGTGTGAGTGTGGAACCGTCCCCCAGTGAGGGTCAGTGTGTGAGTGTGGAACCGTCCCCCAGTGAGGGTCATTGTGTGTGTGGGACCGTCCCCCAGTGAGGGTCATTGTGTGTGTGGGACCGTCCCCCAGTGAGGGTCAGTATGTGTGTGACCGTCCCCAGTGAGGGTCAGTGTGTGTGTGGAACCGTCCCCCAGTGAGGGTCAGTGTGTGAGTGTGGAACCGTCCCCCAGTGAGGGTCATTGTGTGTGTGGAACCGTCCCCCAGTGAGGGTCAGTGTGTGTGTGGAACCGTCCCCCAGTGAGGGTCAGTGTGTGTGTGGAACCGTCCCCCAGTGAGGGTCATTGTGTGTGTGGGACCGTCCCCCAGTGAGGGTCAGTGTGTGTGTGTGTGTGGGACCATTCCCCAGTGAGGGTCAGTGTGTGTGTGGAACCGTCCCCCAGTGAGGGTCAGTGTGTGTGTGTGTGGGTCCATCCCCCAGTGAGGGTCAGTGTGTGTGTGTGTGACCGTCCCCCAGTGAGGGTCAGTGTGTGTGTGTGTGGGACCGTCCCCCAGTGAGGGTCAGTGTGTGTGTGTGTGACTGTTCCCCAGTGAGGGTCAGTGTGTGTGTGGGACCGTCCCCCAGTGAGGGTCAGTGTGTGTGTGGGACTGTCCCCCAGTGAGGGTCAGTGTGTGAGTGTGGAACCGTCCCCCAGTGAGGGTCAGTGTGTGTGTGGAACCGTCCCCCAGTGAGGGTCAGTGTGTGTGTGTGTGTGGGACCATTCCCCAGTGAGGGTCAGTGTGTGTGTGGAACCGTCCCCCAGTGAGGGTCAGTGTGTGTGTGTGTGTGACCGTTCCCCAGTGAGGGTCAGTGTGTGTGTGTGTGTGTGTGTGTGTGACCGTCCCCCAGTGAGGGTCAGTGTGTGTGTGTGTGGGACCGTCCCCCAGTGAGGGTCAGTGTGTGTGTGTGGGATCGTCCCCCAGTGAGGGTCAGTGTGTGTGTGTGGAACCGTCCCCCAGTGAGGGTCAGTGTGTGAGTGTGTGTGTGGGACCGTCCCCCGGTGAGGGTCAGTGTGTGTGTGTGTGTGTGGGACCATCCCCCAGTGAGGGTCAGTGTGTGTGTGGGACCGTCCCCCAGTGAGAGTCAGTGTGTGTGTGTGTGACTGTTCCCCAGTGAGGGTCAGTGTGTGTGTGACTGTTCCCCAGTGAGGGTCAGTGTGTGTGTGTGGGACTGTCCCCCAGTGAGGGTCAGTGTGTGTGGGAGACCGTCCCCCAGTGAGGGTCAGTGTGTGTGTGTGGGACTGTCCCCCAGTGAGGGTCAGTGTGTGTGGGAGACCGTCCCCCAGTGAGGGTCAGTGTGTGTGGGACCGTCCCCCAGTGAGGGTCAGTGTGTGTGTGTGTGTGTGGGACCGTCCCCCAGTGAGGGTCAGTGTGTGTGGGACCATCCCCCAGTGAGGGTCAGTGTGTGTGTGTGGGACCATCCCCCAGTGAGGGTCAGTGTGTGTGGGACCATCCCCCAGTGAGGGTCAGTGTGTGTGTGTGGGACCATCCCCCAGTGAGGGTCAGTGTGTGTGTGTGGGACCGTCCCCCAGTGAGGGTCAGTGTGTGTGTGTGGGACCATCCCCCAGTGAGGGTCAGTGTGTGTGTGGGACTGTCCCCCCGTGAGGGTCAGTGTGTGTGGGACCATCCCCCAGTGAGGGTCAGTGTGTGTGTGTGGGACTGTCCCCCAGTGAGGGTCAGTGTGTGTGTGTGAGACCGTCCCTCAGTGAGGGTCAGTGTGAGTGTGTGTGGGTGGGACCGTCCCCCAGTGAGGGTCAGTGTGTGTGTGTGTGTGGGACAGTCCCCCAGTGAGGGTCAGTGTGTGTGTGTGTGTGTGGGACCGTCCCCCAGTGAGGGTCAGTGTGTGTGTGGGACCATCCCCCAGTGAGGGTCATTGTGAGTGTGTGTGGGACCGTCCCCCAGTGAGGGTCAGTGTGAGTGGGACCGTCCCCCAGTGAGGGTCAGTGTGTGTGTGGGACTGTCCCCCAGTGAGGGTCAGTGTGTGTGTGTGGGACCGTCCCCCAGTGAGGGTCAGTGTGTGTGTGGGACCGTCCCCCAGTGAGGGTCAGTGTGTGTGTGTGTGTGACTGTTCCCCAGTGAGGGTCAGTGTGTGTGTGTGACCGTCCCCCAGTGAGGGTCAGTGTGTGTGTGGGACCGTCCCCCAGTGAGAGTCAGTGTGTGTGTGTGTGTGACTGTTCCCCAGTGAGGGTCAGTGTGTGTGGGACCATTCCCCAGTGAGGGTCAGTGTGTGTGTGTGTGTGTGTGTGTGTGTGTGACTGTTCCCCAGTGAGGGTCAGTGTGTGTGTGGGACTGTCCCCCAGTGAGGGTAAGTGTGTGTGGGACCGTCCCCCAGTGAGGGTCAGTGTGTGTGTGTGGGACCGTTCCCCCAGTGAGGGTCAGTGTGTGTGTGTGTGTGACTGTTCCCCAGTGAGGGTCAGTGTGTGTGTGTGGGACCATCCCCCAGTGAGGGTCAGTGTGTGTGTGTGTGTGACTGTTCCCCAGTGAGGGTCAGTGTGTGTGTGTGGGACTGTCCCCCAGTGAGGGTAAGTGTGTGTGGGACCGTTCCCCCAGTGAGGGTCAGTGTGTGTGGGACCGTCCCCCAGTGAGGGTCAGTGTGTGTGGGACCGTCCCCCAGTGAGGGTCAGTGTGTGTGTGTGTGTGTGTGTGACTGTCCCCCAGTGAGGGTCAGTGTGTGTGTGTGTGTGTGTGTGTGTGTGTGTGTGTGTGTGACCGTCCCCCGGTGAGGGTCAGTGTGTGTGTGTGTGTGACCGTCCCCCAGTGAGGGTCAGTGTGTGTGTGTGTGTGTGTGTGTGTGTGTGTGTGTGACTGTTCCCCAGTGAGGGTCAGTGTGTGTGTGTGACTGTTCCCCAGTGAGGGTCAGTGTGTGTGTGTGGGATCGTCCCCCAGTGAGGGTCAGTGTGTGTGTGTGGGACCGTTCCCCAGTGAGGGTCAGTGTGTGTGTGTGTGTGTGTGTGTGACTGTCCCCCAGTGAGGGTCAGTGTGTGTGTGTGTGACTGTTCCCCAGTGAGGGTCAGTGTGTGTGTGTGTGGGACCGTCCCCCAGTGAGGGTCAGTGTGTGTGTGTGTGACTGTTCCCCAGTGAGGGTCAGTGTGTGTGTGTGTGTGTGTGTGTGTGTGTGTGTGTGACTGTTCCCCAGTGAGGGTCAGTGTGTGTGTGTGTGTGTGTGGGACCATCCCCCAGTGAGGGTCAGTGTGTGTGTGTGTGTGTGTGTGTGTGTGTGTGTGTGACTGTCCCCCAGTGAGGGTCAGTGTGTGTGTGTGTGACCCATCCCCCAGTGAGGGTCAGTGTGTGTGTGTGTGGGACCGTCCCCCAGTGAGGGTCAGTGTGTGTGTGTGTGACTGTTCCCCAGTGAGGGTCAGTGTGTGTGTGTGTGGGACCGTCCCCCAGTGAGGGTCAGTGTGTGTGTGTGGGACCGTCCCCCAGTGAGGGTAAGTGTGTGTGTGACCGTCCCCCAGTGAGGGTCAGTGTGTGTGTGACCGTCCCCCAGTGAGGGTCAGTGTGTGTGGGAGACCGTCCCCCAGTGAGGGTCAGTGTGTGTGGGACCGTCCCCCAGTGAGGGTCAGTGTGTGTGGGACCGTCCCCCAGTGAGGGTCAGTGTGTGTGTGGGACCGTCCCCCAGTGAGGGTCATTGTGAGTGTGTGTGGGACCGTCCCCCAGTGAGGGTCATTGAGTGTGTGTGGGACCGTCCCCCAGTGAGGGTCAGTGTGTGTGTGTGGGACCGTCCCCCAGTGAGGGTCAGTGTGTGTGTGACCGTCCCCCAGTGAGGGTCAGTGTGTGTGTGGGACCGTCCCCCAGTGAGGGTCAGTGTGTGTGGGACCGTCCCCCAGTGAGGGTCAGTGTGTGTGTGGGACCGTCCCCCAGTGAGGGTCATTGTGAGTGTGTGTGGGACCGTCCCCCAGTGAGGGTCATTGTGAGTGTGTGTGGGACTGTCCCCCAGTGAGGGTCAGTGTGTGTGTGTGGGACCGTCCCCCAGTGAGGGTCAGTGTGTGTGGGACCGTCCCCCAGTGAGGGTCAGTGTGTGTGGGACCGTCCCCCAGTGAGGGTCAGTGTGTGTGTGTGTGTGTGTGACCGTCCCCCAGTGAGGGTCAGTGTGTGTGTGTGTGTGTGTGTGTGTGTGTGTGTGTGTGTGTGTGACCGTCCCCCGGTGAGGGTCAGTGTGTGTGTGTGTGTGACCGTCCCCCAGTGAGGGTCAGTGTGTGTGTGTGTGGGACCGTCCCCCGGTGAGGGTCAGTGTGTGTGTGTGTGTGACCGTCCCCCAGTGAGGGTCAGTGTGTGTGTGGGACCGTCCCCCGGTGAGGGTCAGTGTGTGTGGGACCGTCCCCCGGTGAGGGTCAGTGTGTGTGGGACCATCCCTCAGTGAGGGTCAGTGTGTGTGTGTGTGTGTGTGGGACCGTCCCCCAGTGAGGGTCAGTGTGTGTGTGTGTGTGTGTGTGTGTGTGTGACTGCCCCCTAGTGAGGGTCAGTGTGTGTCTGTGGGACCGTCCCCCAGTGAGGGTCAGTGTGTGTGTGACAGTCCCCCAGTGAGGGTCAGTGTGTGTGGGAGACCGTCCCCCAGTGAGGGTCAGTGTGTGTGTGGGACCGTCCCCCAGTGAGGGTCAGTGTGAGTGTGGGACCGTCCCCCAGTGAGGGTCAGTGTGTGTGTGGGACCGTCCCCCAGTGAGGGTCAGTGTGTGTGTGATCGTCCCCCAGTGAGGGTCAGTGTGTGTGTGATCGTCCCCCAGTGAGGGTCAGTGTGTGTGGGAGACCGTCCACCAGTGAGGGTCAGTGTGTGTGGGAGACCGTCCCCCAGTGAGGGTCAGTGTGTGTGGGAGACCGTCCCCCAGTGAGGGTCAGTGTGTGTGGGAGACCGTCCCCCAGTGAGGGTCAGTGTGTGTGTGGGACCGTCCCCCAGTGAGGGTCAGTGTGTGTGTGATCGTCCCCCAGTGAGGGTCAGTGTGTGTGTGGGACCGTCCCCCAGTGAGGGTCAGTGTGTTTGTGGGTTTTATAGTTGCTATCTGAAATGTGATTAAGGGGAGGGAGGGTGCAGTGAAGATTCACAGGGACGTTGTCAGTACTGGAGGGATTGTGTCTCAAGGGGAGACCAGATCAGTTGGGATTGTTTCCAAGGAATGAAGAAGGTTCAAAGGTGACCTGAGAGAGACTTGTAAGATCATGAGGGCAGGAGGGACAGACCTTGTCCCAGGGGAGTGCAGTCTAAAACCATGGGAGATTGGTTTAGAGTGAGTTCGGACAGATTTAAAAGGACTTGAGTGGGTTTCTCTGCATGGAGGGCGTTGGGTACAAACAGCAAGCTGGAAGTGACGTAGCTGAGTACAGTTACAATGATTGAAAGACATTTGGGTTGGTACGTGGAGATGAAAGGTTTAGAGCAGGGTTTTTTTAATGCCATGGATGGACCAATAACATCAAGCAAGGACTCTGAGGACCCCAGGGCGGGGAATGGGCCACGTGCAGCTGACTTGGGCACTTAGTCAGAATGGGTGAGTGGGCCCTTGGGGCTTGTTTCCATCTCTGACTCTCCTGGACAGCTTGTGTTGGGAGTGACTTTGAGTGAACATAGAACATCGAAATCTACAGCACCTTACAGTGCCAACCACGTAACCTACTCTAGAAACTGTCTAAAATTACCCTACCGCACAGCCCTCTATTTTCCCAAGCTCCATGTACCTACCTGAGAGCCTCTTAAAAGACCCTATCGTATCCATCTCCACCACCGCCGCCCGCAGCCCATTCCACGCACCCACCACTCTGTGTGAAAAATTTATCCCTCGTACCTACTTCCAAGCACCTTAAAACGATGCTCCCTTGTGTTAGCCATTTCAGCCCTGGGGAAAAGCCTCTGACTATTCCACACGATCAATGCCTCTCATCATCTTATACACCTCTATCAGGTCACCTCTCATCCTCCGTTGCTCCAAGGAGAAAAGGCCGAGTTCACTCAACCTATTCTCATAAGGCATGCTCCCCAATCCAGGCAACATCCCTGTGAATCTCCTCTGCACCCTTTCTACAGTATCCACATCCTCCCTATAGTGAGGTGACCAGAACTGAACACAGTCCTCCAAGTGGGTTTTAACTAAGGTCTTATATAGCTGTAACGTTACCCCATGGCTCTTGAACCCGAAGAGTGGGATGTTTCCAAATTGAATGGCCCAGCAGGATGTCTCACTGGCGATGGGGAACGAATGGGGGTTGGTGTTGGGGTGGGGAGTGGGGGAATGTGGGAAAGAAACATGGTCCGGGAAATGCTAAAGAATTCCGACCTCCTCCTCTCCAGGACAGCATCACCTCGATTCCGGAGCTACGAGACAACCTCAAGCTCTTCAGGTAGGTCGGCCCTCGTGGCGGGGGGAGGTAGCGCCAGTCCGGGAAGGAGGTCCAGACCCAGTCCGATGTGAGAACGTTAACAGGAGATGAGTGTTTGGTAGGGAGTGTTGACACTGGTCTGTCCTCCCCATTACACCCTGAGCTCAACCATTGCCCCAGTGACTCGTTCAGTCTCCTGATCCCTCCCGTGACCATTCCCCCTCTCTGTAATGTCGGAGTAACTGCAGCCAATAATAAAATTAAATTAAATAACCAAAATACCTGGACGCAGAACACACACACTCATACGACTCAAACCTACTTTATATCTTACTTGTGCACAAGAAGAACAGCATAGACCCAGTCACTCACACTGTTCTCAAGTCAGAACAGTGAACTGCTATTTTTATACAGAATTGACTTATCAGTTACAGATATTGAACACTGTAAATCGCATATGTTCGAATTTCTTACTTGCGAGATCAATCGCCATTCACAATAGAGGTGTTACAGTCAAACGAAATTTCAAGCAGACAGCCGATGATATTTTGAAGTTAGTAAGGACAATAAAAGTGTTAAAAGTTCATTAAAACTTCAAGCGGACAGCTGATGATATTTTGAAGTTACTAAAGACAGAGGTGTCAAAGTCAATCGAAACTTCGAGCGGAAAGCCGCTGATATTTTAAAGTTAGCAAAGTAGGAGCCAGAGGGGGTTACAGAGACAGGGAGGGGTGTAGGGGCTGGAGGGGGTTACAGAGACAGGGAGGGGTGTAGGGGCCAGAGGGGGTTACAGAGACAGGGAGGGGTGCAGGGGCCAGAGGGGGTTACAGAGACAGGGAGGGGTGTAGGAACTGGAGGGGGTTACAGAGATGGGGAGGGATGTAGGGGCTGGAGGGGGTTACAGAGACGGGTAGGGGTGTAGGGGTCAGAGGGGGTTACAGAGACTGGGAGAGGTGTAGGGGATGGAGGGGTTTACAGAGACGGGGAGGGGTGTAGGGGCCGGAGGGGGTTACAGAGATGGAGAGGGGTGTAGGGGCCGGAGGGGTTACAGAGACGGGGAGGTGTGTTGGGGCCGGAGGGGGTTACAGAGACAGGGAGGGGTATAGGGGCCGGAGGGGGTTACAGAGACGGGGATGGGTGTAGGGGATGGAGGGGGTTACAGAGACAGGGAGGGGTGTGGGGGCCAGAGGGGGTTACAGAGACGGGGGGGGTGTAGGGGCCGGAGTGGGTTATAGAGACAGGGAGGGGTGTAGGGACCGGAGTGGGTTGTAGAGACAGGGAGGGGTGTAGGGGCCAGAGTGGGTTACTGAGACAGGGAGGGGTGTAGGGGCTGGAGTGGGTTATAGAGACAGGGAGGGTTGTAGGGACCGAAGTGGGTTATAGAGACAGGGAGGGGTGTAGGGACTGGAGGGGGTTACAGAGATGGGGAGGGATGTAGGGGCCGGAGGGGGTTACAGAGATGGGTAGGGGTGTAGGGGTCAGAGCGGGTTACAGAGACGGGGAGAGGTGTAGGGGATGGAGGGGGTTACAGAGACGGGGAGGGGTGTAGGGGCTGGAGGGGGTTACAGAGACAGGGATGGGTGTAGGGGATGGAGGGGGTTACAGAGACAGGGAGGGGTGTGGGGGCCAGAGGGGGTTACAGAGACGGGGGGGTGTAGGGGCCGGAGTGGGTTACAGAGACAGGGAGGGGTGTAGGGACCGGAGGGGGTTACAGAGACGGGGAGGGGTGTAGGGGCCAGAGGGGGTTACAGAGAGGAGGAGGGGTGTAGGGGCCGGAAGGGGTTACAGAGACGGGGAGGGGTGTAGGGGCCGGAGGGGGTTACAGAGACGGGGAGGGGTGTAGGGGCCGGAGGGGGTTACAGAGAGGGGGAGGGGTGTAGGGGCCGGAGGGGGTTACAGAGACGGGGAGGGGTGTAGGGGCCGGAGGGGGTTACAGAGAGGGGGAGGGGTGTAGGGGCCGGAGGGGGTTACAGAGACGGGGAGGGGTGTAGGGGCCAGAGGGAGTTATAGAGACGGGGAGGGGTGTAGGGGCCGGAGGGGGTTACAGAGACAGGGAGGGGTGTAGGGACCGGAGTGGGTTATAGAGACAGGGAGGGGTGTAGGGGCCGGAGGGGGTTACAGAGACGGGGAGGGGTGTAGGGACCGGAGTGGGTTATAGAGACAGGGAGGGGAGCAGGGGCCCAATTCACAGCAATTAACCCACCCGCGCACCTTTGGGATTTGGGAAGAGACCGGAGCATGGTGGGGAGACCCACGCGGTCACAAACTCCGCACACAAACAGTGCTGGAGGCCGGGATTGAACTTGGCTCTCCGGGACTCCGAACCAGCGGGTCTTCTTGCTACGTTATCGCGGCCAGTGATCTCGGGACACCCTCCCGGGATTTACTGAGGTCCAGGAGGCCGGACCGGCCTAACATCTGGTCGCAAGTTTTCCACAAGCGGGGAGGGTGCAGGTAGATGGTGGACTTAAACCTCTTTATTGCCTCACAGGCCCAAGAAGCTAACACTGAAGGCCTACAAGCAGTACTGGTGTATATTCAAAGAGATGACAGTATCCTGTTATAAAAATCCAGAGTCATTTGGCGAGCCAATTCACCAGATGAACCTCAAAGGTGAGCCCATTCCAGCCCTTTCTTTGTGTGGAGCTTTTCATTGGTTCTGTTATATTTCTTTGTTCTACTGTGAAAGCCCGCAAGAAAATGAATCTCAGGGTAGTTTTGAGGAAATCTTCAAAAGGCAGTATCCATAAGATACTGGAGCAAAATTAGGCCATTTGGCCCATCGAGTCTGCCAGTCATTGGCCAATCCATTTTCCCTCTCAGTTTTTATGGGGATTCCGGGTACGGTCACACTGGACTGTCGACCACAGTAGCAAGACTTCTGTTGCCTGAATGGCCGGTTGAAAACAATGTACTTCTCACTAGTCCCTCTATTAGACTGCTCAGCCTAGACCATCCTAAGTTGGAAATCAAGAGAACACGTTTAGAAACGTAGAAACATAGAAAATAGGTGCAGGAGTAGGCCATTCGGCCCTTCGAGTCTGCACCGCCATTCAGTACGATCATGGCTGATCATCCAACTCAGAACCCTGTACCTGTCATCTCTCCGTACCCCCTGATCCCTTTAGCCACAAGGGCCATATCTAACTCCCTCTTAAATATAGCCAATGAACTGGCCTCAACTGTTTCCTGTGGCAGAGAATTCCACAGATTCACCATCCTCTGTGTGAAGAAGTTTTTCCTAATCTCGGTCCTAGAAGGCTTCCCCTTTATACTCAAACTGTGACCCCTCGTTCTGGACTTCCCCAACATCGGGAACAATCTTCCTGCATCTAGCCTGTCCAATCCCTTTAGGATTTTATACGTTTCAATCAGATCCCCCCTCAATCTTCTAAATTCCAACGAGTATAAGCCTCGTTCATCCAGTCTTTCATCATATGAAAGTCCTGCCATCCCAGGAATCAATCGTGAACCTTCTTTGTACTCCCTCTATGGCAAGGATGTCTTTCCTCAGATGAGGGGACCAAAACTGCACACAGTACTCCAGGTGTGGTCTCACCAAGGCCTTGTACAACTGCAGTAGTACCTCCCTGCTCCTGTACTCGAATCCTCTCGCTATAAATGCCAGCATACCATTCGCCTTTTTCACCGCCTGCTGTACCTGCATGCCCACTTTCAATGACTGGTGTATAATGACACCCAGGTCTCGTTGCACCTCCCCTTTTTCTAATCGGCCACCATTCAGATAATAATCTGTTTTCCTATTTTTGCCACCAAAGTGGATAACTGCACATTTATCCACATTAAATTGCATCTGCCATGAATTTGCCCACTCACCTAACCTATCCAAGTCGCCCTGCATCCTCTTAGCATCCTCCTCACAGCTAATACTGCCGCCCAGCTTCATGTCATCCGCAAACTTGGAGATGCTGCATTTAATTCCCTCATCCAAGTCATTAATATATATTGTAAACAACTGGGGTCCCAGCACTGAGCCTTGCGGTACCCCACTAGTCACTGCCTGCCAATCTGAAAAGGTCCCGTTTATTCCCACTCTTGCTTCCTGTCTGCCAACCAATTCTCTATCCACATCAATACCTTACCCCCAATACCGTGTGCTTTAAGTTTGCACACTAATCTCCTGTGTGGGACCTTGTCAAAAGCCTTTGGAAAATCCAACTATACCACATCCACTGGTTCTCCCCTATCCACTCTACTAGTTACAGGCACGTGTCTCTGTCTGGTCTGGGCTGTGCTAGGAATCACTGGAGATTGTTCCATCTTGCCGCCTTGGCCCGGCAAACAGGTCGAACCAGTTACAGACAGGAGCCGGCGGGCAGAGATCCCTCTCTTTTGCTTTAAGCTCTCTTTAACTTCCCTTGTCAGCCACAGTAGTGTATCCTCCTCCTGTGGGATGCATCTATCCAGCGCCTTTGGAATTGCTCCCAGAAATTCCAGTCATCGCTGTTCTGCTGTCAACCCTGCTAGTGTTCCCTTCCAATCAACTTTGGCCAACTCCTCTCTCATGACTCTGTAACTCCTTTTACTCCTCTGTAATACATATACATCTGATTTCAGCTTCTCCCTCTCCGACATTCTATCATATTATGATCACTGGCTCCTGAGGGTTCCTTTACCTTCAGCTCACTAATCAAATCTAGTTTATTGCACAACACCCAATCCAGAATTGTCTTTCCCCTGGTGCTCTCATCCACAAGCCGCTCTTCAAAGCCATCTCACAGGCATTCGACAAATCCCTTCTTTTGGGATCCAGCTCCAACCTGATTTTTCCCAACCCACCTGCACATTGAAATCCCCCACGCAAGCACAAGTTCGCTCATCGCTCGCGGTCTCGGGCCTAGCTCAATGGTACCGAGATAGAGTGAAGATCTTGTCTCGCACAGTGTTCATACAGACCAGATCATTACACGGTACATTGAGGTAGAACAAGGTAAAAGAATAACAGAATGCAGAATGAAGTGTCACAGGTGTAGGCAGAATACTTTATACAGAATACAGGGTTAATGGCAGGATTCTTAGCAGTGTGGAGGAACAGGGGGATCTAGGGGTCCACGTGCATAGATCCCTCAAATTTGCAGCACAATTGATGGAGTGGTTAAGAAGGTTTATGATGCATTGGCCTTTGTTAGTCAGGGGATTGAGATCAAGATCTAACGTTGCAGCTCTAAAAAATGCTGGTTAGACCCCCCACTTGGAGTATCGTGGTCAGTTCTGGTCACCTTGTTATAGGAAGGATGTGGAAGTTTTAGATAGGGTGCAGAGGAGATCTACCAGGATGCTGCCTGGATTGGAGAGCGTGTCTCTATGAGGAGAGGTTGAGCGAGTGAGGGCTTTTCTCTTTGGAGCGAAGGATGAGAGGTGACGACAAGAGGCGTGGATCGAGTAGACAGTCAGAGACTTTTTCCCCCCAGGGTGGCGGTGGCTACTGTGAGAGGGCTTAATTTTAAGATGATTGGAGGAAAGTAGGGGGAGATGTCAGAGGTAGGATACTTGCACAGAGAGTGGTGGGTGAAGGCGGATACATTAGGGACAGGCACGCAAATGGAAGATGCCATCTCGGGCGCGATGGGACGAGGGGAGATCTCCCGGCTGGCATCAGAGGGAGCCCAACTTTTGCCTCACGCCTTTAACCCCCGACCTTCTGACCCCACCACCCAGGTTGCGAGGTCACTCCCGATGTCAACATCAGCGCCCAGAAGTTCTGCATCAAGCTCCTGGTCCCCGCCCCGGAGGGGATGAACGAGGCTATTCTGCGCTGTGAGAACGTGAGTGTCCGAGGGGGGTGTGGGGGTGGGTGGAGTGGTGTGGGGGGGGAGAGGAGAGTTAACGGTCACTCCACTGGGGGTGCGTGGTGGGACAAAACCCAGCGTGCCCTCAACAGGAGACCCGTCGGCGTCACCAAATAGAGACGGACTTCACTGGAAACATTCGGTAGGTCAGGCGGCGTCTGCGGGGAGAGAAAAACGGCTCATGTCTCAGGCCAACGGGACAGTAAAGAATCGAGTCCCACACGTATCGGTGGGCTGACCGGCCCCAGTTGCCCCACGGTGAGGGGTAAAGTATAGGGGGGGTCGGGGGGAATATGTGGGGAATAGACCACTCAAGTTGGCGGAGCATCACCTTGTATTCCATCTGGGTAGCCTCCAACCTGATGGCATGGACATCGATTTCTCCAACTTCCCCCTTCCCCATCCCCATTTCCCTCCCTCACCCTAGCTCCTGGCCTGCCCATCACCTCCCCCTGGGGCTCTTCGCCCAACCCCTTCCCTTTCCCCCCCATGGCCTTCTGTCCTCTCCTATCAGACTTCCCCCTCTCCAGCCCTTTAACTCTTTCACCAGTCGACTTCCCAGCTCTTTACTTCACCCCCTCTCCCAGTCACCTGCCACCTTGTACCTCTTCCTCCCCTCCCCACCCTCCACTTTCTTCCTCTGACCTCTGATCTTTTTTTTTCCCCCCGGTCCTGACGAAAGGTCTCGGCCCGAAACGTCGACCGTTCACTCTTTTCCCTGGACGCTGCCTGTCCTGCTGAGTTTCTCCAGCATTGTCTGTGTCTGTGTGTCTGTGTCTGTGTGTGTGTGTGTGTGTGTGTGTGTGTGTGTGTGTCTGTGTGTGTGTGTGTGGTGTGTGTGTGTGTGTGTCTGTGTGTGTGTGTGTGTGTGTGTGTGTGTGTGTGTGTGTGTGTCTGTGTGTTGCTTGGATTTCCAGCATCTGCAGATCTTCTCTTGTTGGTGACTCGAGCAAAGACTGTGTGACTGGCTACCTCGCTATTCCTCTTTCGTGTTTTTTTTTATTGTAACTCAGAGCAATTTTTATCCGACACTGTGCTGCTGCAGCCAGACTGTGTGTCTACCTCTCACCGTAACCTGTCGTAGCTTGTACGCCTTGCACGCTACGGCAGCCACAACATAATCATATTTCACCACATACACCCGTACCTAATAAAGTGGCCACTGAGTGTACGTCCGTCATCTTCTGCTGCTGTAGCCCGTCCACTTCACGGTTCGACGTGTTGTGCGTTCAGAGATGCTTTTCCGCACACCACTGTTGTAATGGGTGGTTACTTGAGTTACTGTCGCCTTCCTGTCAGCTTGAACCAGTCTGGCCATTCACCTCCGACCTCTCTCATTAACAAGACGTTTTCGCCCACAGAGCTGCCTCTCACCGGATGTCCTTTGTATCGCGCCCCACTCTCTGTAAACTCTAGAGTACGCTGTGTGGGAAAATCCCAGGAGATCAGCAGTTTCTGCGACACCCCGTCTGCCACCAACAGTCACTCCGCGGTCAAAGTCACTTTTCTTCCCCCATTCCGGTGTTTGGTCTGAACAACAACTGAGCCTCTCGGCCGTGTCCGTGTGCTTCTATGCCCTGAGCCCCTCCCACGTGATTGGCTACGCGGTGCGCTGACCCACCTGAAGGAGTTCTTCAGAGGTGGCGACGCCTTGCGAGTAGGCCGGGCGGTGCTCCCTGTAGCCGTGCAGGCCGAACGGTGGGCACGGATGGGGGTGGGGGGTTGTGGGGAGAGGGTTGTGTGTGTGTGTGTGTGTTTATGGATTAACGCTGCTTTCTCCACCTCCCCCCGCCACCCCGCACCCCGCTGGGCCCAGGAGGAGCAGTACGCCAAGTGGATGGCAGCCTGTCGGTTAGCGGCCAAGAGCAAGACCATGGCGGACAGCTCGTACCAGAGCGAGGTTCAGAACATCCGCTCCTTCCTGACCATGCAGAGGACCAACTCCAATCCGCAGGCAGCCTCCGAGGCCGGGGCCGAGGACATCAACACCAGGTCCCTGGTGTCCCACCGTTACCAGAAGAAGTACAAAATCAAACAGGTGGGCCCGGCCTCAAATTACCTCCCTTGGCGGCCAGGATTCCGCCTGTATGCTTCCCCCCCCCCACCCCCACCCCCACCCCCAGGGCACGGCCTGATATCACCTCGTCCAGGGCCCAGGATTCTGCCTGTATGTCCACCCCCGCCCCGCCCAGGGCGCGGCCTGATATCACCTTCCCCAGGGGCCAGGATTCCCCCTCCCTAGGTTTATATAATGCCCCTCCTTGGGCCTGGCCCTGTCTGTTGCCTCTCCCTGGGCCTGGGCCTGTGTGATACCTATCCCTGGGCCCGGGCCTGTGTGATACCCCTCCCTGGGACAGGGCCTGTGTGATACCCATCCCTGGGCCCGGGCCTGTGTGATACCCCTCCCTGGGCCCGAGCCTGTGTGATACCCCTCCCTGGGCCCGGGCCTGTGTGATACCCCTCCCTGGGCCCGGGCCTGTGTGATACCTATCCCTGGGCCCGGGCCTGTGTGATACCCCTCCCTGGGCCTGGGCCTGTGTGATACCCATCCCTGGGCCTGGGCCTGTGTGATACCCATCCCTGGGCCTGGGCCTGGGCCTGTGTGATACCCATCCCTGGGCCTGGGCCTGTGTGATACCCATCCCTGGGCCTGGGCCTGTGTGATACCTATCCCTGGGCCTGGGCCTGTGTGATACCCCTCCCTGGGCCTGGGCCTGTGTGATACCCATCCCTGAGCCTGGGCCTGTGTGATACCCATCCCTGAGCCTGGGCCTGTGTGATACCCATCCCTGGGCCTGGGCCTGTGTGAAACCTATCCCTGGGCCTGGGCCTGTGTGATACCCCTCCCTGGGCCTGGGCCTGTGTGATACCCCTCCCTGGGCCTGGGCCTGTGTGATACCCCTCCCTGGGACAGGGCCTGTGTGATACCCATCCCTGGGACAGGGCCTGTGTGATACCCATCCCTGGACCTGGGCCCGTGTGATACCCCTCTCTCACGCAGACTCTGGATCTGATACCTACCCTGGGGGCAGTAGTCTGTGTCTGTTACCCCCCCTCCCATAGGTCTGTCTGATACCCCCTCCCTGGAGCAGGGTCTGCCTTACCCTTGCCTAGGCCAAGGTACGTGTATCTGTTACCCCTCCCTGGGACAAGGCCTGTCTGATACCCTTTCATGGGGCTGGGCTGGGTCAGCAGTCTGCCTATTACCCCTTGGGGATAGGTCTGTGTGTCTGATGCCCCCTCCCTGGAGCAGGGTCTATCTGAATACCCTTCCAGGGGACTGGGTCCATCGGGGAGGGTCTGTGTATCTGATACCCCTCCCTGGTGCGTTAGGGGGCAGGTTTTGGGGAGGTATCTGCCTGTGTTTACACCCCCACCTCCCCTTCCGGTAATGGAGTGTGACCTGGGTGACCTCAGGACCTCCACCTTGCCCCTCCTCCCCCCCCCTTCATCCTTGGGACCGAACCGTGGTTTGGGTCTGGGGGGAGATTGGGGTGGGGGGCGCCTGACCGTCCAGTCCCCTGAGCGGGAGGCGGCGGTCCGATTCCCGGGGCGGGCCGAGGGTCGGGCTAACCTCTGTCCGGTGACCTCCCGCAGTTAACCCCCCGCATCCTGGAGGCCTACCAGAACATCGACAAGCTCTCGCTCATGGAGACCAAGATGAAGTTCATCCAAGCCTGGCAGTCCCTGCCGGAGTTCGGCCTCTCCTACTTCGTCGTCAGGTGAGGGCTGCGGAACGCCGTGCTGCGGTGGCGGGCCCTTTGGCCCATCTAGCGCATACTAGACCGGTTTCCTGCCTCGTCCCACCAAGCCTCCATATCGTTCCCATCCACGCACCTACCCAAACCCGCATATACTGCTTCCGCTGACGAAAGTGGATCCCCGTCAGGTTTAATTAAATTTCTTTTTAATTTCCTGCCCAACGAGCCCAAACCGCCCAATTTTTAACCCGCCAACCGGTACGTCTTTGGACTGTGGGAGGAAACCGGAGCACCCGGAGGAAACCCACGCGGCCACGGGGAGAACGTACAAACACCTCACGGAGAGTGGCGGGAATTGAAGCCTGCGTAACTGGCGCTGCGAAGCGTGACGCTAACCGCTACGCTCGCGCGCCGCCGCTGGTGTGCGCAGACCCTGTCGCGGGACTGCGGGAGATCCGGGCCGACAGGGCGCGGGGGTCCGTGCAGGCCACGGACGTGGGACCGCGTTGCGGTTTGCACAGGCCGAGGCCGCGGCGGGATGAGGTGGGTGGTTTCGGGGCGGGGGGGGGCTTCCCCCACCAGCGCGCGCCCTGACTCTGTGACTGTGCCGGCAGGTTCAAGGGCTGTAAGAAAGAGGAGGTGCTGGGCATCGCGCCCAACCGCCTGATTCGCATCGACCTCAGCGTGGGCGACGTGGTGAAGACCTGGAGGTTCAACAACATGAGGCAGTGGAATGTCAACTGGGACATCCGACAGGTAGGGTGGGGTGGGGCCTCGCAGAGTCGGGGGTGGGGCCTCTGGGATTTGGGGCGGAGGGGACGTCAGGGTGGGTGAGTGCGGGCACCGGGGCCTCACCTTCATCCGCGAGATCGGCGCACGGACTCTCGGGAGAACTTGGGGAAGGGGGGCCACATCTGGAAAATCGTATGCAGTCCTATCACCCTGGTGGCGTTAAGCTGGACAGAGTGCAGAGGGGAATTGCAGGGGACCCAAGGGATTGAGTTATGGAGAGAGGTTGGGACGTTATTCCTTGGGGCGGACGAGAATGAAGACAGTCTTTTCCAAGGGTTGGGGAATTAGAGCCGCAGGACGGGTGTTTAAGGTGAGAGTGGGAAAGATTTAATAGGAACCCGAGAGGCAGCTTTTTCACCCAAATAAGGAAGGAAAGGCCGGAGAAAACGGTTGCCGATACCCCCACCCATTAACCCACCCCACCGCCACTACTTTACCATTTCCTGTCAGAGTCACCTTGCGTACAGACACACCCTTACCTAGTGTCACTTTATGTACATACAATCAATCTATACACGTAAGCTAGCTTGGTTGACGTCCATCTGTCTCGAAGGACAATGGGTGATGATGATCATCACCAGTCTGGGTGGAAGGTGTGGAGATCCTGAGATGCCCAGTCGTCAAGATCCCCCTCTCGGCCTCACCGGTGTAGTCCAAAGGAAAGTTTATGAAGCAATACGTCTGTCACCAGCTCGGCTGCAGGAGCTGCCGGAAGGATGTCCGGTGACGTCCGGCCGCCTCAGGGGCTCCACTCTGGATCTGCTGTCTGGGTTTTACTCCCGTAGCCTTCGTCTCCCCCGAGGCTGCCCACGAGGCAGTGGGGCTATTTACCCATCGCTGGGGATCTGGTTCACGAGCACCAGTGTGTGCCCACACACCGGTGGGCCTGCGTGCTACGTTGTGCAGGGGCCGGACCTCCTCCCCGTCCTCTGTAGTTCAGCCCGAGTCGGAGAGGAGTTCGGTTTCCGCGTGTCGCCGGCGAGGAGGCACGACGTGAGGCTTGCTGTAGGAGAGGCTGTGTACTGGCAGGGAGAGACTGACACATTCAGCTCTCCTGTTCGCGAGACTGTTCGCCAGCGGTGGGAGCTGAGAGTGAGAGTGACAAGCACGACCCACAACACGACCAGACTAGACACGTCACAACAACCATTGTGTTCTTTACCGTAGTGAGTGTTTATGGGCCGCATCAGATCTGGAGCAACAATTATTTCGTTCTCCTTTTCACTTGTGTGCAGCAAACAACGACAAATCTTGAGCCAGAATATTAACACTGAAAAGACACCCAGACTGGTACATGGATAGGAACGGTTGAGAGGGATGTGAGATAAACACGGGGAAGTAGAGGGAATCTTGGCCAGCATGGCCCAGATGGGCCGAAGGGCCTGTTTCTCTCCGCGCTCTGTGACTCAGTAGCCGTCAGTCCCGATTACTTGCCCGGCACCTCAGGGGGCGAAACGGCTGATGGGTGAGACGAGGCTTTGTTCGATGGGCTCCACCATTGCGTAGCGGGGTTGGCGCAGATCAGAGCGTCCCGGAGTTCAGAGTTCAACTCCGCCGCCATTCTGTAAGGAGTCTCCCCGTGGACTGCCTGGATTTCAACACCCCCCCCCCCCACCCCCAGGTGTTCCAGTTTCCTCTCACCGTCCTAAGGCGTACCGGGTAGGTTAGTTGGTCGCCGTAAGTTGTCCCGTGGTCAGGTTAGGGTTAGTCGGGGTGGGGGCTGCGTCGCTAGATTATTAAAGACAAGGCCGCTGTGTAGGCAGTAACTGCTTAGCGCCACTGACAGCCCAGTGTGGACCCTCCGGGGACTGGTGAAAATCCATCCGGCTGTCGCCCGCAAGACCGGCATTTGCCGCGCAACCCCTTGGAAGACGTGTCAAAAACGAAGAGTACACAGTTTCAGTGAGGTCCACATTGCTCCTCTCCAGCCAGGACGGGCCCCAAGACAAAAGTCTTGGGCACATGGGAAAAGAAAATCTGTACGGCGAAAACGTTGGCGCGTGGCCAAGTGGTTAAGGCGTCGGTCTAGTGATCTGAAGGTCGCTGGTTCGAGCCTCGGCTGAGGCAGCGTGTTGTGTCCTTGAGCAAGGCACTTAACCACACATTGCTCTGCAACGACCCCGGTGCCAAGCTGTATTGGCCCTAGTGCCCTTCCCTTGGACAACATCGGTGGTGTGGAGAGGGGAGACTAGCAGCATGAGCAACTGCCGGTCTTCCATACAACCTTGCCCAGGCCTGCGCCCTGGAAACCTTCCAAGGCGCTAATCCATGGTCTCAGGAGACTAACGGATACCCATATTATCACAGCGAAAATACTTTCAAAAATAATGAAAGGAGAATTTTCTGAATATCAGAGAAAAAATTACTATAAAGAGCAACAAAAAATTTGTTGTGACCTTTAAAACAGCATCAGTACCCTCTGGTACACTGTCGTGCAGTTTTATAAGAAAATCAGATGAATTTGAATTGACTTTATTTCTTACATCCTTCACGTACTTGAGTAAAATCTTTACGTTGCGTCTCCGTCTGAATGTGCAAATTATAGTAATTTGTAATAAATAGTATGTACAGTAAGATATACAACAGAACAGACAACGTAGCTTAGAAATACAGCTGTGTCAGCGTGAGTTCATCAGCCTGATGGCCTGGTGGAAGAAGCTGTTCTGGAGCCTGTTGGTCCTCGCTTTTATGCTGCGGTACCGTTTCCCGGATGGTAGCAGCTGGAACAGTTTGTGGTTGGGGTGACTCGGGTCCCCTATAATCCTTCGGGCCCTTTTTACACACCTGTCCTTGTAAATGTCCTGAACAGTGGGAAGTTCACATCTGCAGATGCGCTGGGCTGTCCGCACCACTCTCTGCAGAGTCCTGCGATTGAGGGAGGTACAGCTCCCGTACCAGGCAGTGATGCAGCCAGTCAGGATGCTCTCAATTGTGCCCCTGCAGAAAGTCCTTAGGATCTGGGGACTCATGCCCAACTTGCTCAACTGTCTGTTGTGCCTTTTTCACCACACAGCTGGTGTGTACTGACCACGTGAGATCCTCTGTGATGTTTATGCCGAGGAACCTGAAGCTGTTCACCCTCTCAACCCCAGATCCATTGATGCCTCAGTTCCTCCTGTAGTCCACAACCAGCTCCTTTGTTCCAAGTGTCTTGGAGAACTTTGCTACAATTCTTCTGCAGTCCTTGGCTTCATTCTGTCCAGGTGATCCCAGACAGCCTGGATGTTGTTGAGATCAGGGCCAAGCCATCTGATACCGCATAGGGTGCCTAAGATTTCTGTATGTTAACCCTTTCATTCCTGGAATCAGTATGCTTGCGTACCAGACCCTGATGCAGCCAGTCAGTACACACTCCACTGTGCATCCAGTTTTTCTGTGTTTAGCCCTGATCTTCCTATCCATGTACCTGTCCGAATTTTGTTTGAATGCTATGATATACACGTAACTCTCCCCCACTCACTGTGTTACGCCTGGAGAAATCGCCCCGTTTTTATTGAGAGAGTTTGCTGTAGTTCGTTTACTGCTCTCCTGTGCGGGTTATTAACCGCGCAGGTGCCTCTCGCTTCCAACACAAGTTTTCGCAGAGTCGGCGATAAGCTCCTGTAACTTTTTTAAACTGACTTTTCCCCCTTGTGCCCTTAGGTCGCGATCGAGTTTGACGAAAATATCAACATTGCCTTCAGCTGTGTGACGGCCGACTGCAAGATAGTCCACGAGTATATCGGCGGCTACATCTTCCTGTCCACCCGTGCCAAGGACCAGAACGAGACCCTGAATGAGGAACTCTTCCACAAACTAACCGGAGGACACGAAGCACTCTGATCAGCTCTGGCTGGGAGGCACCGCTCTGTCACAGACGCCAAGAGGACTCACGGAGCGTTGAGAGACTGAAAACAGTGGTTTCCTTTCAACTCTGCTAACTAAATTAATCTCACTAATCCAGCAAGCAGCACGGCGCACAGCTTCGAGGGCGCAGAGTCTCTGTGCTTCCAGAGGGGGTGGGGGGGAGGGGAGCTTTGAATATTTCTTTGCGGTTACTGTGGTGGGAAGTTCAAGACCCATCCAATGCTCTCGCCGACTGAATATTGGTTTACTGCCAGCCCCGTTTCCCCCGACGCTGTTGGGCTGCCTTTTGCTGTGAGATGTCCGTGCTACCAACACCCGAACGTCTTCTAATCTGCTCACCTCCTGCCTTTTCCCCTCTTTTTCTCAACCTATCCTTCTCCCGGGTTACACAGCTGGTAGAGGTCTGCACACCTAGAACTCCTCTCCTCTTTCTGTTCTCTCTCTTACTCTGCCTTCTTCATCCCAACTTTTTTCCTCGCTTCCTCTCTCGCGCTCTCTCACTCCTTCACCCCTCTTTTTCTCGCTCTCCCTTCTTCATCCCTCCTTTTTCTTTCACTTTCTCACTCTTGCCTCTCTGTCTCTCTCTCTCTGCCCCTTCACCCATTACCACCCCTCTCTCATTTCTCCTCCCCTTTCTCCCTCCGCGACCGAGACAGCAGCAAAAGGCCATTTCTCCGGGCCTCGTCCCAGTTCTCTCTGTTGCTGGGAGGCAAGTCAGTATCGACAGACCTGCCAGCGCCCATTGAAAGAAGGGGCACCCCGAGTTTGGTCTGGGTGGTCAGACGTGGCCTCGGTCCCCTGCTGGGGGCAGGCAGTACCGGGTCAGGGTCCCTGGGTAAACAGCCCATGGAACCAGCAGCCTGGACCCAGTAAACCACCACTCCCCCCCCTCCCCCCAGGGGGAGGTGGCATTGAAACCGGAGTAATCCACCTCGATCTCTCTGCGGAAATGTTCTGATGCTGGGCAGCAGGAGTGTGAGAGGGGAAAGGACCAATGGAACAGGATCCCTGTGTAACTCGGTGAATAACTTCATCTCTCTACTTGCTGGCTCACCCACTGGAGGCTGAATTGAGCTCAGGTTTAATTTGGGAAGCCCAGCCACTCAATCCAGTGACCATTAACTTTAGCATGCAATCCCAGTGTGCCATATCTCCACCCACCATCCACACTCCCAATAGGATCCCACTCCTTCCCATTCACTCCCACCGTCTGCACTCCCAATGGGACCCCACCCCTTCCCATTCACTCCCACCGTCTGCACTCCCAATGGGACCCCATCCTTACCCATTCACCCCACCGTCCACACTCCCCATGGGACCCCATCCCTACCCATTCACCCCACTGTCCACACTCCCCATGGGACCCCATCCTTACCCATTCACCCCACCGTCCACACTCCCCATGGGACCCCATCCCTACCCATTCACCCCACCGTCCACACTCCCAATGTGACCCCACCCCTTCCCATTCACTCCCACCGTCTGCACTCCCAATGGGACCCCACCCCTTCCCATTCACTCCCACCGTCCACACTCCCAATGGGACCCCACCTCTTCCCAATCACTCCCAATGGGACCCCACCCCTTCCCATTCACTCCCAATGGGACCCACCCCTTCCCATTCACCCCCACTATCCTCACTCCCAGTGGACCTGCTGACTGCAGTTCAGTTGTCGATGGACCCAAACTCTTGCCACTACTCCACAGTTCAACGTTGAGTCAGTGTACACAAAGGATCACAAGAATGAAACGGTGTTTGTGGAGGAGGTCCCACGTGCGCCTGAACCTGCGGCAAACCTGTACATAATCAGGAAAGTCACAAATGACATCTTTGTATGAAGAGAGGTTTAAATAAAGTTCTTTAGTAACATAACGCACTGTCTAACAGAATGTAGAGAAAAACAGAGAACTAGATAACATTAAAGCACATGGTTTTCATCTTGTTTTTGAGAAATCAGAGTATTTGTTATATTTAAACAAATTTTTTCTTCTGCATTTTAGGATATTGAGTCTGTTAAATAGAACAGTCCAGGCCCTTCGGTCCACAGTGTTGTGCTGACCTCTCGATATCCTCCAAGATCAATCTAAACCTTCCCTCCATTTTTCTTTCATCTACATGCCTATCAGAAACATTTTTAAATGCCGCTAGTGAAATCTGCCTTTAGCATCACCCTTGAACCAGTTTACTGTTCTCTGTGTTTAAATAAAAAAACTATCTCTGACATTATTCCCTCTCGTATTGGCCATCACCATCCCGGGAGAAAGGTCACTTGGTCTATTGATACACCTCACCTCTCATCCTCCTCCACTCTAAAGAGAAAAGCCCTAACATTTTCAACCGTCCTCATAAGACAGGCTCCCTAATCCAGGCAGCATCCTGGTGAATCTCCTCTGCACCTTCCACATCCTATAATGAGGCGACCAGAACTGAACACAGTACTGCCTGGCCTGCTGGGTTCCTCCAGCATTTTGTGTGTGTTGCTTGGATTTCCAGCATCTACAGATTTTTACATAGAAAATCTACAGCACAATACAGGCCCTTGGGCCCACGAGGCTCTGCCGAACATGTACTTACTTTAGAAATTACATAGGGTTACCCATAGCTCCATGTACCTATCCAGGAGTCTCTTAAAAGACCCTATTGTATCCACCTCCACCACCGTCGTTGGCAGCCCATCCCATGCACTCACCATTTTCTTTTGTGAATAGACAATACTCCAAGTGAGGTCTAACCAGGGTTTTGTACAGCAGCAACATTACCTCACGGCCCTTGAACTCAGTCCCCCCGACTAACGAAGGCCAACACACCAAACGCCTTCTTAACCACACTATCAACTAGCGAGGCAGCTTTGAGGGATCGATGGGCATGGACCCCAAGATCTCAGTTCCTCCACGCTGCTAAGAGTTCTGCCATTAACCCTGTACTCTACCTTCCAAGGTGCATTTCCAGATTGAAGTCCATCTGCCACTTCTCAAACCAGCTCCACACCCCATTGGGACCATGGCAATGGTCAGCAAAGTATAAAAATTGGGGCGTAATGTCGCAACTTTACAAAACACTGGTCACACCCGCTCTTGGGGAACTGTTTGTGGTTCTGCTTGCCCCACAGCGGGAAGGGTGCGATGGAGCCGAAGAGAGTGCGGAGGAGATTCACCTCTGGGAGGGGGAATGAATGGGCTTGGGCTTGTTGTCCCTGAAGTGAGGAGGCTGAGATCACGAGAGGCATAGAGAGGGCAAGTAGTCAGACAATGCACATCAAAGTTGCTGGTGAACGCAGCAGGCCAGGCAGCATCTCTAGGAAGAGGTACAGTCAGCGTTTCGGGCCGAGACCCTTTGTCAGGACTAACTGAAAGAAGAGCTAGTAAGAGATTTGAAAGTGGGAGGGGGAGGGGGAGATCCGAAATGATGGGGAAGACAGGAGGAGGAGAGATGGAGCCAAGAGCTGGACAGTGAATTGGCAAAAGGGATATGAGAGGATCATGGGACAGGAGGCCCAGGGAGAAGGAAAAGGAGGAGGGGGGGAAACCCGAGGATGGGCAAGGGGTATAATCAGAGGGACAGAGGGAGAAAAAGGAGAGAGAGAGAAAGAATGTGTATATATAAATAAATAACGGATGGGGTACGAGGGGGAGGTGGGGCATTAGCGGAAGTTAGAGAAGTCAATGTTCATGCCATCAGGTTGGAGGCTACCCAGACGAAATATAAGGTGTTATTCCTCCAACCTGAGTGTGGCTTCATCTTGACAGTAGAGGAGGCTGTGGATAGACATATCAGAATGGGAATGGGACGTGCAATGAAAATGTGTGGCCACTGGGAGATCCTGCTTTCTCTGGCGGACAGAGCGTAGGCGTTCAGCGAAACGATCTCCCAGTCTGCGTCGGGTCTTTTCAGCAAGTAGTCAGAATCTATTTCCTGTGGAAGGAGCAAGACCGAGCAGGTTGAAGGTGAGAGGAGGGAGTTTCCGATCGGAAGGGTATGTGTGTGTGTGTGTGTGTGTTATTTTTCACACACACGAAGCCTTTGATAACAGGAACACACTGCCAGAGGTGATGGAATCAGGAGGTGTGTTTAAGAGGCACGGAGGCAGCCATCACTGATCGGTGTTCGATTCCCGCTGCCGACTTTCAGGAGTTTGTTCGCTCTCTCCCTCCCCGCCCCTTCCGACCGTGTGGGTTCCCTCCGCCGGCACTGGCTTCCTCCCACACTCCAAAGACGTAGCGGTTGGCGCCGGTGAGTTGTGGGCGTGCTGGACGCGTGGCGGCACTTTGCGGGCTGCCCGGCGCAAACCTCGCCGATTTGATTCGGCGCCAATGACGCAGTTCACCGCAAATTTCGGCAGACGAGTTGACAAATCGAGCCGCTCTTTAGCTTTCCTCTCAGGTGGGCCCTGGAATGGGCAAGGAGTTGGGAAGGCCGAATGCGTACAGGTGGGATGAGGGCAGAAAAAGGGTCGGCATAGATGTGGAGGATTGGGGGGCCTGTTTCGGTGCTGTAACTCGCAGGGGGTTGGGGGAAGCAGCCACCCTTGAGCAGAGACCTGCCACAGTTCACCCCTCGTACCCTGCAAGGCGAGCAGAACATCGACCAACTCTCGCTCACGGAGACCAAGGTGATGGAAATAATTCGGAAGGTGTGTAGCGCGGGTGGTTGACGGTTGGGTGCACTGGTTCTCCCATCTTGTCAACGTTTCGTCACCACGTGAGGAGACATTGTCAGTGTGCTGTTGATGGCAGCGTGTCCTTCGAGTGCTTGGCCTTTGGAGACAGAAGTATTCATCATTTTTGGAAGTTTTCATGTTTTATTATTTTACATTGAAACTTAGTGGATTTAATTCGGCTTTTTTTGACACTAATCAAAAGAAAAAAACTCTCTTTCATGTCAAAGTGAGAACAGATCTCTACAAAGTGATCTAAATTTAACCAGCCGGGGAAGTCTTCAGCATCACAGAGAGAGAGGAGGAGGGACTGTGACTGTTCTTGGCCAATTTCTTCTACCGAAGTGCCTTGCCATTGAATTCTTCTGGGCAGTGTCTTTACAAGACAGGTGACCCCAGCCATTATCAATACCCTTCAGAGATTGTCCAGCCTGGTGGCAGTGGTCACATAACCGGGACTTGTGATCTGCACCGGCTGCTCGTACGACCATCCACCACCTGCTCTCATGGTTCCACGTGTCCCTGATCGGGGGTGGGGGGGGGGTTAAGCAGCTGCGACATCTTGCCCAAGGGTGACCTGCAGGCTAGCGGAGGGAAGGAGCGCCTCATACCTTCTTTGGTAGGGATGTATCTCTGCCTTGCCACAGCTGATTTATTTATCACCCCCCCTTCTTCTTCCTTCTCCCCATGACATTTGACACCTTTAATCGAGAACCTATCAACCTCTGCTTTAAATGTGTTATCTGTCTGTCAGAATGCTTCAAAAACACAAAATAATCTGCAGATGCTGGGGTCGAAGCAACACTCACAACACGCTGGAGGAACTCAGCAGGTCGGGCAGCATCCGTGGAAACGATCAGTCTGGAACCCTTCGTCAGGACTGTAGAGGGAAGGGGCAGAGGCTCTATAAAGAAGGCGGGGGGAGGGTGGGAAGGAGAAGGCTGGTAGGTTCCAGGTGAAAAACCAGTGAGGGGAAAGATGAAGGGGAGGGGGAGAGGAGGCAGGGAGGGGATAGGCAGGAAAGGTGAAGAAGGAATAGGGGAAAACACAATGGGTAGTAGAAGGAGGCGGAACCATGAGGGAGGTGATAGGCAGCTGGGGGAGGGGGCAGAGTGAAATGGGGATAGGGGAAGGGAGGGGGAGGGAATTACCGGAAGTTGGAGAATTCTATGTTCATACCAAGGGGCTGGAGACTACCTAGACGGTATGTGAGGAGGAGCAACACCTCATATACCATCTCTTTTCCACGGATGCTGCCCGACTTGCTGAGTTCCTCCAGCATGTTGTGAGAATGCTTCAAAAACAGGGGCTCCCAAACTTTTTTGTCTGATGGACACCTACCATTAACCGAGGGGTTTGTGGACCCCCAGGTCGAGAAATCCCCGCTCTAAAACGTTGAAATTGTCCCCACCTCCTCTACCAGCTCTGGTGCTGAAACTGAAAGGAGACACTAGAAATACCCAGTGGGTCAGGCAACATCTGCGTAGGAAGGAAAACTGAGATGATATTACAGATGAATCCACATTTAAGAGACTCTTAGAAAGAGCAATGGTGGGCTATGTGGGAGAGAAGGGGTAGATTGATCTTAGAGAACTTCTATTACTGTGTAAAAGTCTTAGGCAAAAAAAAACAAATTTCGTGACATATGTGAGTGATGATAAACCTGATTCTGATATGGGTCTCCATTGTGGACCGAGGGTGGGAAGGGGACAGGGAGAGGGGAATCATGGTTGGGAAGAGGGGAAAGGAGAGGGGAGGGAGTGGGAAGCACCAGAGAGAAATCCTGTGATGATCAATAAACCAATTGTTTGGAATCAAATGACCCTGCCTGGTGTCTCAGGGCTGGGTGTGTCTGCACCCCACACCACCCTCCACCCCGCCCCGACACTCCTCCTCTGCCACCTGTCCCACACTCCCCCACTTCTCCCTCCATCCTCACCAACCCTAACATCCTTTGCTCCCTGCTAGATTTACAAACTCGCTCTCCGCTCCATGTTGACAAGTACAGTACTGTATGTGTGCCTAAGGTTCTTGCACAGTACTGTAGGTTAGGGTGGGCACGTGGCCAAGTGGTTAAGGCATTGGACTAGCAATCTGAAGGTCGTGAGTTCGAGCCCCAGCGAGGGAACATGTTGTGTCCTTGAGCAAGGCACTTAACCACACATTGCTCTGCGACGACACTGGTGCCAAGCTGTATGGGTCCTAATGCCCTTCCCTTGGACAACATTGGTGTCGTGGAGAGGGGAGACTTGCAGCATAGGCAACTGCCCGTCTTCCACACAACCTTGCCCAGGCCTGTGCCCTGGAGAGTGAAGACTTTTCAGGAACAGATCCATAGTCTCGCAAGACTAACGGATGCCTTTACTGTAGGTTAAGGGGCCATTGTGTTATCTCTCATTGAAATCCGCCCCTCCCATTCCCGTGAGACCACCTCACTCAAGCCAGATTCCAAGGGGCACTCATCTGGGCATGGTGCCAATCTTTGAGCCAAGGCTACAGGGTGGGTGCACCACGATCCCAGTTTGCCAGAGGAAACAAGGCCGACCAGGTAGAATCCTGCTCTGCTTTTCGATGGGCCAAATGGCCTAATTCTGCTCCTCTATCTCAGGGTCTCCCGCCTCCTCCCAAAGCGTCCGTGTCGGGAGCTGCAGGATCCCTGAGGTCGGGGGGGTAGGAGTGCGGGAGTTCCCCACCCACAAACTGGCCCTGGAAAGGGGACTTTCCCCCAAGCCTCCTGCAACCAGATCGGTGACCGCGCCTCGTGTGTCGGGAAGATAATTGTTATTGCTGGGACTTGTCTTCACTTTGTCAATAAATCAGTAAGCTGAGCCTGTTTCTGTCTGTGTCTCGTCTGTATCCGTCCCCGTTTCTGTCTGAACCTGTCTCCTGGTGCCTGAGTTCCAGCGGAACCTTTATCTGCATTCTCTATCAACCTGATTTACGCTGTCTCTGTCATCTCCACCTCTCCCCCCCCCCTCTCCCGTCTGTCTCTGACTCGCTGTCTTACTTCCAGCACCCTCCTTCGTCCCCTCCCTTCCCTCCAATCCCCCTCCACACCCTCCCTACCGCCACTGCACCTCATCGGCTCTCTCGCCCTCTCTCTACCTCCATTCTCTCACTGCTCCACATCTGTCTGTCTCTCACAAACAAGAGGAAGTCTGCAGGCACTGGAGATCCAAAGCAACAGACACACACACACACAAAATGCTGGAGGAACTCAGCAGGCCCGGCAGCATCTAGGGAAAAGAGTGAACATTGAGATGTTTAGGGACGAGACTGTCTCTCTCTCTCTTCCTCTTTTCCCTTTACCTTCCATATTCTGTCTCTCTCGCCCTGTCTCTTTATCCTCCACATTCTCTCTCTCTCTCGTCATCATCTACATTCTGTCTCTCTCGCACTCTCTATCCTCCACATTTTACCACTCACTCCCTCTCCCCTCTACATTCTGTTAGCCCCTCCCTCCCCCACTTTCTCTCTCACCTTCTGCCCCTCTGACACTAGACACTAGAACACCACAGCACGGTACAGGCCCTTCGGCCCTTGATGTTGTGCTGACCCATGTATTCCTTTTAAAAAAAACATACTACCCATAGAACCATAGAACATTACAGCACAGAAACAGGCCTTTCGGCCCTTCTTGGCTGTGCCGAACCATTGTTCTGCCTAGTCCCACTGACCTGCACCTGGACCGTATCCCTCAGTACACCTCCCATCCACGTACCTGTCCAAGTTTTTCTTAAATGTTAAAAGTGAGCGCGCATTTACCACTTCATCTGGCAGCTTGTTCCACACTCCCACCACTCTCTGTGTGAAGAAGCCCCCCCCCCGCACCACTAATGTTTCCTTTAAACTTTTCCCCCGTAACCCTCTATTTTTCTTTCATCCATGTGCCTGTCCAAGAGGCTCTTAAATACCCCTAATGTTTTACTCTCCACCACCATCCCTGGCAAGTCATTCCAGGCACCCACAACCCTCTGTGTAAAAAAACTTACCCCCGATGTCTCCCCTAAACCTCCCTCCCTTAACTTTGTACATATGTCCTCCGGTGTTTGCTATTCATGCC
>NC_086126.1:7475234-7482734 GCF_963921235.1 Mobula hypostoma | reverse complement strand
GAGCCTGGTGGTTGCGGAGAGGGAACGTCGACTCTGACCATGAGAGGTCTGCGCCGGGCATTTTCATGCCTTACAAGGGGTAGTAACAGTTCCTGAACCTGGAGTTCTTTCCTGTTGCTAGCAGCTGAGTCTGTGCTGTGCAGCTGGCGGAGAAGCCCGGAACAGCAGACAGCTTCAGTGGGAGAGTTTACAGTCAACACTTTACGCACGGTCGCAAGCCTGTCCCGTGGCAACTCGGCTCCCCGCTCCCTTCCCCGAGCCCCAGACTCCTGGCCATCAACTGGCACTGCAGAGTCAAAGAATGACACAGCGTCGAAGTGGCCCGCAAATCCAATGCAAGCCGTGTAAAGAAAATTCTTTCCGTATTTCTCTGCAACGCCTCCCCGGGTTTTCTCCTCAACCCCCGCACAAGGGGCAATTTACAGAGACCTGTTACAGACATCCCACCTCTCCCGGAAGTTCCGGGAGTCTCCCGCAAATTGATGGTGCTACCTCCCTGAAATGAGTTTTTGCAGGGTGGGATGTCTGCCTGTTAACTCCACTCCTCCGAGGGAGACCACCGCCTCGTCGTAGGGTTTGGAGGCCTGCGTGCCCCCGGTGACCCGGGGAGCTACGCTGGCTGGAGTCCCCTGTGCCAAACAGGGCCGGAGGGTCAGACTGGGAGTGGTCCGCCGGCCCTCCAGGCTAACAACCCTGAGTGGTCGGACAAAATTGTCACGGGAACACCAGTGAAGGGTCTTTCTACACCTGCGTGCGGCGGTAATCCCCAATCTCCACCCGGGACTTGAGCGATTAACCGAGAGGAAGCTACTGTCACGATGCAGGAGGCCGTGGACACCCGCCAGAGATGGGGGGGGACCTTCATCGCCGCCCGAAACGCCAGCGGGGTAACGGGCAGTGGGTAGGTTAGGGGATGTCGCCGTTACAGGAAGAGCGTTCAAACTCCACACAGACAGACAGAACCGAACCCGGGTCTCAGGCGCTGTAACCTAATCCCACTGTCACCACGCTGATGTAAGAGGGCGAACCCACAGCAAACATTTGGCCCGGACGGGGTATCCCTGGATGTGTCCTCAGACGAACAGGAGAGATTATGCAAGAGTAACCGCGCACTGAGAAAAAATAAATAAACAGTTACCTTTGTCATAAAATTCTGTGCAAATAAATAAACAGTTGACGTTTCGGAATGAGACCCTCCTTCGGGACTGAGAAGGAAGGGAGGGGGGAGATGGCAGAATAGAAAGGTGGGGGGGTGGGGAGGGGAAGGAGGCTGGCTGGAAGGTGACAGGTGAAGCCAGGTGGGTGGGAAAGGTGAAGGGCCGGAGAGGAAGGAATCTGATAGGAGAGGAAAGCGGACTGTGGAAGAGAGGGAAGGCGGAGGGGCACCAGGGGGAGGTGATAGGCAGGTGAGAAGAGGTAAGGGGCCAAGGTGGGGAATAGAGGAAGAGGGAAGGGGGAGGAATTTTTTTTCACCGGAAGGAAGCTACCCAGATGGAATATGAGGTGTTGCTCCGCCACCCCGAGGGTGGCCTCATCGGAATGGGAATGGGAATTAGAATGTTTTGGCCACCGGGAAGTTCCGCTTCTGGAGGTTGGAGAGGAGGTGCTCGACGAAGCGGTTGCCCCCCCCCCCCCCCGATTTACGGCGGGTTTCAGGTGCTGTACGGATCAGCTGGCGGGATTTCTAGCCTCTCCTTTCTTCAGTCCAAGGTCCGCGGCCGATTTAAGAAGACCGCGATCATCCCTGTACCTTAAGACAAGCAAGGCAACGTGCCGTGACGACTACGGCCCGGTGTCTCGGACATCTGCCACCACGAGCGGCTTCAAAAGGCCGGTTATGGCACCTGTAAACTCCAGCCTCCCAGACAACTTCGGCCCCCTCCAATTCGCCTACCACCGTAACAGGTCCACCATCTACAGCGGACACCGTCTCCCCGGCCCTGCTCTCACCTCTGAGCAGTGAGGACCCCTTTACGCTAGCCCACTGTTTATAGACCACAGCTTCAATGCCTACTACTCCAAGCAAACTCCCCCCCCCCCCCGCCCCAAGCTCCAAGCCCTGGGGCTCAACGTCTCCCTCAGCGGCTGGATCTCTGACCCCTGATCAACGGGGTAGGTGACAACGCCGCTTGCATTGTTATTCTAAACACCGGCGCCCCCCCCCCTCACACACACACACACACACGGCTGCCTCCTCTGCCCCCTGCGCACTCCAGGCGAGGTAGGCCAGTTTCCGCCCTGACCCCCGTCTACGAGTTTGCAGGCGGGGCGGAGTGCAGGATGGAGGTAAGAGCGTTCGGCGCCATAGCGACACGCTTTCCCTCAGCATCAGCCAAGCTATTGACCTCAGAAAGGACGGAGGGGGGGACGGGGTGGTGCCCATGCTCCTGTCCACCTCAACGGTGTTGAGGTTCAGCGGGTCGAGAGAGAGATTCAAATTCCAAGAAGTCAACATCACCGCCACCCTGTCCTGTTCCAAGCGCACTGACACCACGGACGAAATATCTCAGCAATGTCTCTACTTCCTCAGCAGGCTGAAGTGTTTTGTCATTTCCCCTATTTGGATGCAACTCGGCTTGGTCCATGAGGGCAAGAAACTTCAGAGAATTCTGGATACAGCTGAACACAGGATGTAAACCATCATCCCCTTCCATTGACTAATAACTCCTCACTAACCCAGTGAAGCAGCCAGTGTAATCAAGGACCCCACCCATCCCAGACACTTTCTCATCAGCCAGAAGATACAATAACCTGAGATTGTGTACCGCCGGGTTCAAGGACAGCTTCTGCTCCACTGCCCCTTGTCGAAGAACAAATGTGCTGACATTGGAGAGGGTTTAAAGGAGGTTCATGAAAATGATTCTGGGATTGAAAGACTTATCATATGTTATGTACCCCTAGGGGTTCATATTTTTTGTGGACTATACCTTTAAAAAGAAAAGAGTTGTTCAACACAGACACCCTGTTATTCAGAGAGAGAGAGGCGAAGACTGCTTTGAGATGGTGTTATGGTTTCTCTGCAGCATGTTTACACTTCTGCGAGGATACTGCCAGCTTCTGTGTTCTTACAGGGAGAGAACACGGTGAGATAAATAGAAGGTCCGCTGGTAGACTGGCAGACACATGGCTTTGGACACTGAATGAGCTTTGTTGTGCCCACAGAAAAAGTGGGTTTTGGAGGATCGATCAGCGGCTGTCGCGGTGTGAAAAGGGTGTGACTGGTGGGGAGTTATTCGTGTGTCCGAGTCTCGCCTGGGTTGATAATTCCACCACAGAAGAACGGTCCCCTTTGTTGTGGTCACAGTCGGTGACTTCTCAAGGATTTCGGAGGACAACGGGAAGATCGATAGCGTCAGCTCACCTGAAGACTCAAATCTCTCCCCCTCTCTCTCTCCATCACTACTCAACTCAATACCATGAACTGAACTAAACTTTACTCATCATCGTAAGACTATCTAATTACCCCTAGACTTGAAGAAACTTGGTTTTTATATTTCCACACTTATACATATCGAATCATTGCTAACCTGTTTTATATATCTGATTTTATATTACAGTACTGTATTGCGTAGTTACTAATAAATACCATTAGTTAATAGCAATATCGGACTCTAAAGTGTTTTCGATTTCTGCTGGTTCTTTAATCCCTCACGGGGTACGTGACACATATGAGGAGTGTTTGATGGCTCTGGGCCTTTACTCGCTGGAATTCAGAAGAATGAGGAGAGACCTCATTGAAACCTATCGAACATTGAAAGGCCTCATTAGATCGGATGTGGAGAGGATGTTTCCTATGCTGGGGGGAGTCTAAGACCAGAGGACACAGCCTCAGAACAGAGGGGCCTCCTTTTAGAACGGAGGTGAGGAGGAATTTCTTCAGCCAGAGAGCGGTGAAGTTGTGGAAGCCAAGTCTTTATGTATATTTAAGGCAGAGGTTTGATAGATTCTTGTTTGGTCAAGGGACACGGGGAGAAGGGCAGGGGATTGGGGGCTGAGAGGGAAAATGGATCAGCCATGATGAAATGGCGGAGCAGACTCGGCGGGCCGAATGGCTTCATGGTCTTATGTTTATAAAACTATTGAAAGGCTCTGTAGTACAATGAGATGGACTCTTGACTTCACGATCTACCTCGTTAGGTACTTGCAACTTATTGTCTGTTGGGGCAGCATTTTCCCGTAGACATCACCCTGACACAGTGGTGTCAAGAAAACAACCTCTCCCTCGATGTCGCAAAAACAAAGGAGCTGGTTGTGGACTACAGGAGGAATGGAGATGGGCTAACCCTTATTGACATCAATGGATCTGGGGTTGAGAGGGTGAACAGCTTTAAGTTCCTTGACATACACATCTCCGAGGGTATCACTTGGTCTGAACATACCGGCTGTATGGTGAAAAAGGCACAACAACGCCTCTTTCACCTCAGACAGTTGAAGAAGTTTGGTAAGGGTCCCCAAATCCTAAGGACTTTCTACAGGGGCACAATTGAGAGCATCCTGACTGGCTGCATCACTGCCTGGTACGGGAACTGTACCTCCCTCAATCGCAGGTCTCTGCAGAGAGTGGTGCGGACAGCCCAGCGCATCTGTAGATGTGAACTTCCCACTGTTCAGGACATTTACAATGACAGGTGTGTAAAAAGGGCCCGAAGGATCATTGGGGACTCGAGTCACCCCAAACACAAACTGTTCCAGCTGCTGCCATCCGGGAAACGGTACCGCAGCATAAAAGCCAGGACCAACAGGCTCCGGGATAGCTTCTTCCACCAGGCCATCAGACTGATTAACTCACGCTGATACAATTGTATTTCTAATGTTATATTGACTGTCCTGTTGTACATAATATTTATTATAAATTACTATAAATTGCACATTTAGACGGAGATGTAATGTATCCTCGTGTATATGAAGGATGTAAGTAATGAAGTCAATTCAATTTTATTCTGCATTCTGTTATTGTACTATCTCAATACACTGTGTAACACTGTGTATGCAAGACAAGCTCACCCCGCCACCCGCCCCCCGTACCTTGGTTCGTGCGACAATACTAATTCTGGTTCCAGATGAAATGCAAGTTCTGCTGAGGCTGGATTTGCCTTCAGTTTTATTTCAGAGTGCCCATAAGCTCAGACTTGCCCGCACTCCAAACACATGTTCCGTCCGCCGTGCCAGTGAGGAGCTCCCGGCGGCCAGCCGTTTCCAATTTCACTCCCCAGCCCCGCACCAACATGTCTGTACGTGGCCAGGTCAGGGCCAGCTGAGACCTGAAGGAACAACACCTTGTTCGTTCTGCCCGGGCAGTCTCCAACCCGGCGGCGTGAACATCGAGTTCTCTAACTTCCAGTCCTGCCGAAGGGTCTCGGCCCGAAACGCCCACTGTTCACTCTTTTCCATAGATGCTGCCTGGCCTGCTGAGTTCTTCCAGCATTTTGTTGCTCTGGATTTCCAGCATCTGCAGACTCTCTCTTGTTTGAGATTAGACGATCTCATCTGTCCCCTGTCCCCGATTTTCCTTTCTCTCTTCTCCTGATCCCGTAGGGTCTCATCACCCTTATAGAGTCATAAAGTCAAAAGAGCATTACAGCACAGAAGCGGCCGTTCAGCCCATCTAGTCCTTGCCGTGCCGTTAATCTGCCCAGTCCCACCAACCTGCCCTCCCGTCCATGTACTCATCCAAACTTCTCTCCAACTTTGAGATCAAACCAGAACCCGCCACTCCCGCCGGCAGTTGGTTCCACACTCCCACCACCCTCTGACCTTCCACTCTTAACCTACGACCTCTGGTTCCAGTCCTCCCCACCCTCAGTGGGAAAAAGCCTGCTTGCGTTCACCCTATCTATGCCCCCCATAGTTCTCCTGTCAAATCTCCTCTCGGTCTCCTACGCTCCAGGGAATAAAGTCCGAGGAGATTAAACTTTTTTTCTTGTAACTCAGGTCCTCGAGTCCCGACAATATCCTTCTTTTCTTTCCCAATATTTTTATTGATTTCTATATAGAAGAATACAGAGTCCAAGAAAATACATATTATAAAACAAAAGACAGAATATAATAATACCAAATACAGTATATTGAATCACATTAGCGAACTCCTTACTCTATGTTACAACATCCTTGTAAATTTTCTCTGCACTCTTTCAATCTTATTGATATCCTTCCTGTAGGTCGGTGCGACCTCACCAAAACCTGGCAGAGGGTAACGTCCCGTCTCCCAGACTCAAAGCTCTGACTGATGAAGGGCAGCTTGTCGGACACCTACCCCCCGCCCACCTGTCTACTTGCCAGCCCTCGCCAACAGTAACAGGCCTTTCCTCGGTCCAAAGTGAAGGAGAGAACGAACCGGGCCTCTGCCATGCCCAATTGCCTTCTTTGGAGGAGGGATTTAATGGAACGGTTCCAGGGATGGATGTGGGTGGGTTGTAGAAACTGAGGCTGAGCTCCTTGGGTTGGAGGTGGTCGCCAGGGGTTTAGAATCAGCATGAATTGTTTTCACTGTGTTTTTGCAGCTGTACGGGGCAAGACATTAAATAAATAGTCTAAGTCAGAATAAACATGAACATAATGGAGATGCTAAAGATGGCGATTTCTTCCAGTCCATCTGGCGTAACAGTTAGAATTCTTCTCTCTGATATCTCTCCTTTCCTTTTCAAGGCGGCTGGGGTCCTGTCGGAGTCCATTTAAAACTCCCGATTCTTCACCCGGCGGCGGGTCCCCGCTCTCGGAGCTCGCCGGGCCGGCCTGGCGTATTCGAGGTCTCCCCGGAGCGGCCTGGAGGGTGTGCGCGGTGCCGGGGCGCGGCCCCGTGAGGCGACCCGACCCCCTCGCCGGCGTCGCCGACGGAAGCGCCGCGGGAGGATCGGGGCGTCGAGGCAGCAGAGCCCGCGGCTGCCGGGGTAAGTGCCTCCAGATCATGGTCTCTTTGAGGGGCTTTGCTAGTGGTGGGTGGTGATGGCGGGGGGTGGGGGGAGGGTGGCTGATGCTTTTGCTGAGGGAGGTGGGGCGGAAGCTGCTTGTGCCTGGTAGGGGGTGACTTCGGGGTTTCAAACATTTTCCTGTCTTTGGGGCTTCTTGTTTCCTCTCTCTGTTCTGTAGATGTCTGTGAGGAGTAAGAATTTTAGATTGTATACTGTGTACATTCGCTGACATTAAATCGAACCTCTTGAACGACTGGAGGGGTTGCCCGCATCCTTTGAAGGTGCCCCCGCTCTAAAATGAAAGTCCTTTGCCATATCAGTTGGCGTGGTCTGGAGAGGCTGCAGGAGGGATTTGTTGAAACGGTTCTGGGGATAGATGTGGGTGGTCTGTAAAAACTGGGGGTGGTCTCTTTGGGTTGGAGGTTCAGAATCAGATACGGTTTCAAAATCACTGATTATACATCTTTTTTGTTGTTGTTTTGCGGCGAGACATTAAAAATTACTCTAAGTTGCAATAAAAGTTAATATAAATAGAGCAAAATAGTTGATGGGTTCAATGTCCGTTCAGAACTCGGATGGAGGAGGGGTAGAA
>NC_086126.1:7460234-7470234 GCF_963921235.1 Mobula hypostoma | reverse complement strand
AAGACCTCAGCTTATGTACATCAAAAGCCGAGCCAGGTGGCTACACATTGAGGAAATGGAAGTCATCCAAAAAACGAAGGCTAGATCTATATGGAAAACCGTGGTCACCAGAGTCTGCATCAGATATCGTACCGAGACAGACAGACAGTTCTATTTATTATAAATTACTATGATTGCACATTGCAAATTTTCATGCAGACGTAACGTAGATTTTTACTCCTCATGTATGTGAAGGATGTAAGAAATAAAGTCAATTCAATTCAATATATATGTACAAAACATTATCAAAGCAAAAAGTAGTTCAAAAAAGGGAGAAAAAATTCTAAAGTTCATTGATTCATGGACCTCTCCGAAATCCAATTGCAGACGGGATGAAGCGTTCCTAAAATGTTGAGTGTGCGTCTTCAGGGCCCTGTGCTTCCTCCTTGATGCTAGTCATGAGGTCCTTTAACACCTGCCGGACGATGCTGAGGATGTTCTACGAGTCTGTGGTGGCCAGTGCTATCATGTTTGCTGTTGTGTGCTGGGGCAGCAGGCTGAGGGTAGCAGACACCAACAGAATCAACAAACTCATTTGTAAGACCAGTGATGTTGTGGGGATGGAACTGGACTCTCTGACGGTGGTGTCTGAAAAGAGGATGCTGTCCAAGTTGCATGCCATCTTGGACAATGTCTCCCATCCACTACATAATGTACTCTGAGGGCACAGGAGTCTGAGTCAGTGGTGGAGGCTGATACACTCATGAAGTTTAAGAGACTACTAGACAGGTATATGGAGGAATTTAAGGTGGGGGCTTATATGGGAGGCAGGGTTTGAGGCTTGGCACAACATTGTGGGCCGAAGGGCCTGTACTGTGCTGTACTATTCTATGTTCTATGTATATTCTATGAGTACATTCAGCCAGAGATTCATTCCACCGAGATAGAAACATAGAAACATAGAAAATAGGTGCAGGAGTAGGCCATTCGGCCCTTCGAGCCTGCACCGCAAATTATTATGATCATGGCTGATCATCCAACTCAGAAACCCACCCCAGCCTTCCCTCCATACCCCCTGATCCCCGTAGCCACAAGGGCCATATCTAACTCCCTCTTAAATATAGCCAATGAACTGGCCTCAACTGTTTCCTGTGGCAGAGAATTCCACAGATTCACCACTCTCTGTGTGAAGAAGTTTTTCCTAATCTCGGTCCTAAAAGGCTTCCCCTTTATCCTCAAACTGTGACCCCTCGTTCTGGACATCCCCAACATCAGGAACAATCTTCCTGCATCTAGCCTGTCCAATCCCTTTAGGATTTTATACGTTTCAATCAGATCCCCCCTCAATCTTCTAAATTCCAACGAGTACAAGCCCAGTTCATCCAGTCTTTCTTCATATGAAAGTCCTGCCATCCCAGGAATCAATCTGGTGAACCTTCTTTGTACTCGCTCTATGGCAAGGATGTCTTTCCTCAGATTAGGGGACCAAAACTGCACACAATACTCCAGGTGTGGTCTCACCAAGGCCTTGTACAACTGCAGTAGTACCTCCCTGCTCCTGTACTCGAATCCTCTCGCTATAAATGCCAGCATACCATTCGCCTTTTTCACCGCCTGCTGTACCTGCATGCCCACTTTCAATGACTGGTGTATAATGACACCCAGGTCTCGTTGCACCTCCCCTTTTCCTAATCGGCCACCATTCAGATAATAATCTGTTTTCCTATTTTTGCCACCAAAGTGGATAACTTCACATTTATCCACATTAAATTGCATCTGCCATGAATTTGCCCACTCACCCAACCTATCCAAGTCACTCTGCATCCTCTTAGCATCCTCCTCACAGCTAACACTGCCGCCCAGCTTCGTGTCATCCGCAAACTTGGAGATGCTGCATTTAATTCCCTCATCCAAGTCATTAATATATATCGTAAACAACTGGGGTCCCAGCACTGAGCCTTGCAGTACCCCACTAGTCACTGCCTGCCATTCTGAAAAGGTCCTGTTTATTCCCATTCTTTGCTTCCTGTCTGCTAACCAATTCTCCATCCACGTCAATACCTTACCCTCAATATCGTGTGCTTTAAGTTTGCACACTAATCTCCTGTGTGGGACCTTGTCAAAAGCCTTTTGAAAATCCAAATATACCACATCCACTGGTTCTCCCCTATCCACTCTACTAGTTACATCCTCAAAAAATTCTATGAGATTCGTCAGACATGATTTTCCTTTCACAAATCCATGCTGACTTTGTCCGATGATTTCACCGCTTTCCAAATGTGCTGTTATCACATCTTTGATAACTGACTCCAGCAGTTTCCCCACCACCGACGTTAGGCTAACTGGTCTATAATTCCCCAGTTTCTCTCTCCCTCCTTTTTTAAAAAGTGGGGTTACATTAGCCACCCTCCAATTCTCAGGAACTAGTCCAGAATCTAACGAGTTTTGAAAAATTATCGCTAATGCATCCACTATTTCTTGGGCTACTTCCTTAAGCACTCTAGGATGCAGACCATCTGGCCCTGGGGATTTATCTGCCTTCAATCACTTCAATTTACCTAACACCACTTCCCTACTAACATGTATTTCGCTCAGTTCCTCCATCTCACTGGACCCTCTGTCCCCTACTATTTCTGGAAGATTATTTATGTCCTCCTTAGTGAAGACAGAACCAAAGTAATTATTCAATTGGTCTGCCATGTCCTTGCTCCCCATAATCAATTCACCTGTTTCTGTCTGCAGGGGACCTACATTTGTCTTTACCAGTCTTTTTCTTTTCACATATCTATAAAAGCTTTTACAGTCAGTTTTTATGTTCCCTGCCAGTTTTCTCTCATAATCTTTTTTCCCCTTCCTAATTAAGCCCTTTGTCCTCCTCTGCTGAACTCTGAATTTCTCCCAGTCCTCAGGTGAGCCACTTTCTCTGGCTAATTTGTATGCTTCTTCTTTGAAATTGATACTATCCCTAATTTCTCTTGTCAGCCACGGGTGCACTACCTTCCTTGAATTATTCTTCTGCCAAACTGGGATGAACAATTGTTGTAGTTCATCCATGCAACCTTTAAATGCTTGCCATTGCATATCCACCGTCAATCCTTTAAGTGTCATTTGCCAGTCTATCTTAGCTAATTCACGTCTCATACCTTCAAAGTTACCCCTCTTTAAGTGCAGAACCTTTGTTTCTGAATTAACTATGTCACTCTCCATCTTAATGAAGAATTCCACCATATTATGGTCACTCTTACCCAAGGGGCCTCTCATGACAAGATTGCTAATTAACCCTTTCTCATTGCTCAAAACCCAGTCCAGAATAGCCTGCTCGCTAGTTGGTTCCTCGACATGTTGGTTCAAAAAACCATCCCGCATACATTCCAAGAAATCCTCCTCCTCAGCACCTTTACCAATTTGGTTCACCCAATCTACATATAGATTGAAGTCACCCATTATAACTGCTGTTCCTTTATTGCACACATTTCTAATTTCCTGTTTAATACCATCTCCGACTTCACTACTACTGTTAGGTGGCCTGTACACAACTCCTACCAGCGTCTTCTGCCCCTTAGTGTTACGCAGCTCTACCCATATTGATTCCACATCTTCCCGGCTTATGTCCTTCCTTTCTGTTGTGTTAATCTCTTCTTTAACCAGCAACACCACCCCACCACCCCTTCCTTCATGTCTATCCCTCCTGAATATTGAATATCCCTGAACATTGAGCTCCCATCCTTGGTCACCCTGGAACCATGTCTCTGTGATCCCAACTATATCATAATCATTAATAACAATCTGCACTTTCAATTGCAGCACAGAGCGCCATAGGAAGTCATTCCTGCCTGTGGCCATCAAACTTTACAACTCCTCCCTTGGAGGGTCAGACACCCTGAGCCAATAGGCTGGTCCTGGGCTTATTTCATTATTTCCTGGCATAATTTACATAATTATTATTTATGGTGCAACTGTAACGAAAACCAATTTCCCCTCGGATCAATAAGGTATGACTATGACTATGCTTATGAGAAGAGGGCATATCCTGGGTTCAAAGGTTCAAAGGTTCATTGATTATCAAGGTATACAACTCTGAGATTCTTCTTCTCCAGATAGTAATGAAATCAAGAAGAGCAAGAAAGCAGCAAACACCATCATCAACTCCACCCCCCCAAACCTCTTATTTAAGATGGTGGTGGTCCTTAAAGATGGACACCGGCTTTTCTGAGGCTAGCGTCCACAATGGAGGAGGCTGAGTTTCCGACCATCTCCGGCTGTTTCTTTCTCCCACTCCCCTCCGCCCCAGACGGTGATGCATCCAGCCGGAATGCCTTCCAGGCCACGAAAGCGAAGGCCTTACCGGCAGGCATTCTGAGCAGAGACGGGGCTACTGGCCGGAGCGCGGAAGGGAAGGGAGACGTGACGGCGTGGTGGGGTAAACAGGGAGGCTTCTTCGCAGTTCGCCGGGTGTCTTGCAGGAAGAGCGCTCTGCTCTGCTCCAACAGAGCCAGAGAGACAGAAAAATAACGCGCTGTGTTATGTAAGCTGAGCCTGTGGCGAAGGGGGGAGGTCAGAGGCAACAGATGGATTTCGCTGGGACTGCCGGCAACAACAGGGAGGGGTAGCTCTACCCTCAGGAACAGTTACGGATAAATCAAAGCATTCTGAATGCTTTCTGCACTTCCACCGCCTCCCTGCGCGCCCCAGGAGTCCACCTCACTGCGGCTTTGCCTCCTCCCGCTTTATGTCAGAGGGCAGGAATGCGGGAGTCGTTCCCTGCAGCTGCACGGATCGAGTTGCGAGCTGCTGGCGTCTCTACGAGGGGTGAGCTGGCCCGCTGGGGCGTGCGGCGGCTTCCTCGCAGCTGCTGCGGAGCTCGAACCCTCGAGTGACTCAGAGCCGAGCCACGCACCGCCCGGGAATTTGGAAAGAGGGAGCGGCCGGGGCGGGAGCAGGTCAGGCCTGACTGAGCCCAGACAGCACCACAGTGGCCACTTCATTAGGTACCCCCCTGTACCGTACAAAGGGGCCACAGAGTGAACGTTCGTGGTCTTCTGCGGTTGTAGCCCGTCCACTTCAAGGTTCGACGGGCTGTGTGTCAGAGGTGCCCTTCCACACACTACTGCTGGTTATTTGAGTTACTGTCGCCTTCCTGTCGGCTTAAACCAGTCTGCCCATTCTCCTCTGATCTCCCTCATAACAAGACGTTTCCACCCGCAGAACAGCCACTCACTCGATGTTTTCTTCCCCTCTCTATTTCACACCATTCTCTGAAAACTCTAGAGACTGCTGTGCGCAGAAATCCCAGGAGATCAGCAGTTTCTGAGATACTCGGGCCACCCCATCTGGCGCCAACGATCATTGTCACCTCGATCACATTTCTTCCCCCCATTCTGATGTTGGGGCGGAACAGCAGCTGAACCTCTTGACCGTGTCGGCGTGCTTTTATGGGCTGAGTTGCTGCCACGTGATTGGCTGGTTAGATAATTGCATTAACGAGCAGGTGCACAGGTGTACCTAATAAAGTGGCCGTTGAGTGTGGGTCATGTGGTTGAAATGGCAGGTTTCACCAGGAGACACCGGTCAACAAAGATCTGAAACCGGACTTAGATGCCTGAATTCAATCCCTGCCAGGGCAAAATAGGTGGATGTTCAGCTGAGGTTTAATGATGCCAACTCACAGAACACTGCTATCAGTGAGACAGATAATGGCATGGAACACATACACATCTACCCTCCCTGGTCCCAGGAACACAGTCCCATTTCTACCCCTGCTGATCCCAGGAATGCACTCCCACATTGTCACAGTATGTGGACAGGCCGACCAGGGGGAATGCCATACTAGAACTAGTACTTGGTAATGAACCGGGTCAGGTCACAGATCTCTCAGTGGGCGAGCATCTGGGGGACAGTGACCACCACTCCCTGGCCTTTAGCATTATCATGGAAAAGGATAGAATCAGGGAGGACAGGAAAATTTTTAATTGGGGGAGGGCAAATTATGAGGCTATAAGGCTAGAACTTGCGGGTGTGAATTGGGATGATGTTTTTGCAGGGAAATGTACTATGGACATGTGGTCGATGTTTAGAGATCTCTTACAGGATGTTAGGGATAAATTTGTCCTGGTGAGGAAGATAAAGAATGGTAGGGTGAAGGAACCATGGGTGACAAGTGAGGTGGAAAATCTAGTCAGGTGGAAGAAGGCAGCATACATGAGGTTTAGGAAGCAAGGATCAGATGGGTCTATTGAGGAATATAGGGAAGCAAGAAAGGAGCTTAAGAAGGGGCTGAGAAGAGCAAGAAGGGGGCATGAGAAGGCCTTGGCGAGTAGGGTAAAGGAAAACCCCAAGGCATTCTTCAATTATGTGATGAAAAAAAGGATGACAGGAGTGAAGGTAGGACCGATTAGAGATAAAGGTGGGAAGATGTTCCTGGAGGCTGTGGAAGTGAGCGAGGTCCTCAATGAATACTCGTCTTCGGTATTCACCAATGAGAGGGAACTTGATGATGGTGAGGACAATATGAGTGTGGTTGATGTTCTGGAGCATGTTGATATTAAGGGAGAGGAGGTGTTGGAGTTGTTAAAATACATTAGGATGGATAAGTGCCCGGGGCCTGACAGAATATTCCCCAGGCTGCTCAACGAGGCGAGGGAAGAGATTGCTGAGCCTCTGGCTAGGATCTTTATGTCCTCGTTGTCCACGGGAATGGTACCGGAGGATTGGAGGGAGGCGAATGTTGTCCCCTTGTTCAAAAAAGGTAGTAGGGATAGTCCGGGTAATTATAGACCAGTGAGCCTTACGTCTGTGGTGGGAAAGCTGTTGGAAAAGATTCTTAGAGGTAGGATTTCTGGGCATTTAGAGAATCATGGTCTGATCAGGGACAGTCAGCATGGCTCTGTGAAGGGCAAATCATGTCTAACAAGCCTGATAGAGTTATTTGAGGAGGTGACCAGGCATATAGATGAGGGTAGTGCAGTGGATGTGATCTACATGGATTTTAGTAAGGCATTTGACAAGGTTCCACACAGTAGGCTTATTCAGAAAGTCAGAAGGCATGGGATCCAGGGAAGTTTGACCAGGTGGATTCAGAATTGGTCATGGTGGAGGGAGTACATTCAGATTGGAGGATTGTGACTAGTGGTGTCCCACAAGGATCTGTTCTGGGACCTCTACTTTTCATGATTTTTATTAATGACCTAGATGTGGGGGTAGAAGGGTGGGTTGGCAAGTTTGCAGATGACAGAAAGGTTGGTGGTGTTGTAGATAGTGTAGAGGATTGTCTAAGATTGCAGAGAGACATTGACAGGATGCAGAAGTGGGCTGAGAAGTGGCAGATGGAGTTCAACCCGGAGAAGTGTGAGGTGGTACACTTTGGAAGGACAAACTCCAAGGCAGAGTACAAAGTAAATGGCAGGATACTTGGTAGTGTGGAGGAGCAGAGGGATCTGGGGGTACATGTCCACAGATCCGTGAAAGTTGCCTCACAGGTGGATAGGGTAGTTAAGAAAGCTTATGGGGTCTTAGCTTTCATAAGTCGAGGGATAGAGTTTAAGAGTCGCGATGTAATGATGCAGCTCTATAAAACTCTGGTTAGGCCACACTTGGAGTACTGTGTCCAGTTCTGGTCACCTCACTATAGGAAGGATGTGGAAGCATTGGAAAGGGTACAGAGGAGATTTACCAGGATGCTGCCTGGTTTAGAGAGTATGCATTATGATCAGAGGTTAAGGGAGCTAGGGCTTTACTCTTTGGAGAGAAGGAGGATGAGAGGAGACATGATAGAGGTGTACAAGATAATAAGAGGAATAGATAGAGTGGATAGCCAACGCCTCTTCCCCAGGGCACCATTGCTCAATACAAGAGGACATGGCTTTAAGGTAAGGGGTGGGAAGTTCAAGGGGGATATTAGAGGAAGGTTTTTTACTCAGAGAGTGTTTGGTGTGTGGAATGCACTGCCTGAGTCAGTGGTGGAGGCAGATACACTAGAGAAGTTTAAGAGATTACTAGACAGGTATATGGAGGAATTTAAGGTGGGGGGTTATATGGGAGGCAGGGTTTAAGGGTTGGCACAACATTGTGGGCCGAAGGGCCTGTACTGTGCTGTACTATTCTATGTTCTATGTTCTATCTACCCCTCCTGGTCCTAGGAGCACACTCTCATATCTACCTCACAGATCCCAGGAAAACACCTTCCTGAAAAATTTCAAGTAAGTTTGTGCCTCCTAGTTCCAGGAACACATTCTCCCAGTTTTACCTCCCTAATTGTCTGGTTTTGATATGTACAAAGCCTATTGGCTTTTATCTCATCTGTTTGGAAAGGATGGGAACCAGTCAACCTTGTTTCAGGGCGATTGCAAAGCAACACTTATCCAAGTCAGGCTAAACAAAATCCAGGCTCTACGGACAGGAACCAGGTAAGGTGGTTAGCGGGTGTCTTCAACAAAGGGTCACCGTCTCGGAATACAGGTAATAACATTGATGAGGACTTAGGATGTGTGAAGAAGATGGCGGCAGCAAACGACACGACTAAGGGCAACGTCCGCCAGGCGGTTCACGAAACAACTTCTTTCACTTCTCTCATGCCTTCTTTTACTTCCAAATGTGGCTCTGCTACTCTTGGAGCCCATGATCTACGTTCTGGGTGGCGTGTTTTGGGGCTCAGCTGAGCGATATGGTGCTTCACTGTCTCCAAGACGGGTCGGTGAGGTTTCAACTGGAGCGTGCGGTCTTTCGGCCTAGAAGAATGGAGGTGGGGGGTGGGCAAGCCCATGGTGGGCTCCGTTTCTCGGAATTAAAGCCTCGAGGAGGATTGAAATCAACGGGGATGAGGTGGAAGGTGAGCGGGTGTTCAGCGCCGTCTACCTGCGAGTGACTGTTCTCTCTCTCTCTCCCTCCTCCTGGAGGAAGGTGCCTGCATACGAACATTCCCTCTCTCTCCCTCTCCTCCGATGCTGTCGGAGGATGGTGCCAGAGCCCTGGGCAAGGTTTAATCGACCCGGTTTGTGGTTTGCAATCTGCCCCTCACGTTACGCCCCTCACGTTACGACGTGTTTCTGGTTTCCGGTCGTTCCTTTTCCCGTTGCTAGTTTGTGCGATTTCAATCAGTGACCTGCCTTCCGTTGTGAGGTCAGAAGTGGGGATGTTCGCAGGTGACTGCACGATGTTCCGCACCATTCGCGACTCCTCAGATGGTGAAGCAGTTCAGACCCAAATGCAGCAGGACCCGGACCATATCCAGGCTCGGGCTGACAAGTAACTTTCGGGCCACACAAGTGCCAGGCAATGACCATCTCCAACAAGAGAGGCTCCGACTATCGTCCCTTCACATTCAGCGGCATCACCGTCACTGAATCCCTGACTATCAACATTCTGGGGGTTACCGTTGACAGGAAACTGAACTGGTCCAGCCATATAAACACTGTGGCTACTAGAGCAGGCCAAAGGCTAGGAATCCTGCAGCATGTAACTCACCTCCTGACTCCCCAGAGCCTGTCCACCATCTACAAGGCTGAGGTCAGGAGTGTAATGGAAAACTCGCCACTCACCTGGGTGTGTGAAGCTCCATCAACACTCGAGAAGCTCGACACCATCCAGTACCAGGCAGCCCACTCGATTGGTACCCCTTCCACAAGCATCCAATCCCCCCACCATCGACGGACAGTTACAGCAGTGTGTACTATCTACAAGATGCACTGCAGCAACACACCAACGTTCCTAAGGCAGCACCTTCCAGACCCACGACCACCACCATCTAGAAGGACAAGAACAGCAGATACCTGGGAACACCACCCCTTGGAAATCCCCCTCCAGGTCACTCACCATCCTGACTTGGAAACATCTCGCCGTTCCTTCATTGTCGCTGGGTCAAAATCATGGAATTCCCTCCCTAACAGCACTGTGGGTGTCCCTACACCTCAGGGACTGCAGCGGTTCAAGAAGGCAGCTCATCACCCACCTTCTCAAGGGCAACTAGGGATGCTGGCTTAGCTGGTGCCCCTCACATCCTGTAAATTAATTTAAAAAAAATAATCGG